>NW_017263737.1:0-71292 GCF_001662655.1 Pseudogymnoascus verrucosus
GAGTAGTACTCGGGCAACACTGCCAAGATCTAGCTTATGAGGATTTGAATTTCCTTGCTGATGCCATCTAGTGAAGTGAGGTACATATATAAAAGTATTTATTTATCTACGACCTGAACAGCATCAACGCTTCCTCCGCCAGAGGCGCCTCCTCATCATCGCTCTCGTCCTCTTCTCCCAGGTTCATTTTCTGGCCCAGGAGGGTGCCGAAGAACCGATCAATGGCCTCCGGCTCCCACAGCCCCCTATCTTCCGGTGCCATGAAATTCTGCAACTTCTCGTGCACCGTAAACTTCATCTTACGTCCCTTGCTAGCTCTGGTATCTACGTTCTTCTTCGTCCTCGCCTCCTTGGCCGCAGCCCACTGAGCAATCGGCTGGCCGCCGGCTCCCATAGATGGGGCGGATGAAGAATCTACCATGCGCTGGTCGACCAGCTCTTTGAGGAGGAGCTGATAGAAGTCCGCATCGTCATAAATGTTCTCATCTTCAGTGATCTTAGCCTTGACCTGAATGGGAGCGCAGGAGCGCGGCATTCTCGTGCGCTTGATGAGGCGCTCTGCGTTGGAACCAGAGAGCTGCTCAGAGAGGACGTCGACAATAGATTGCTCGGCAACGTTGTTAAGCTTGCGAGAAATTGGAGCAGCGGTTGTACCGCGAACCCTCGCAGACCACTTTGCGAGTGTTGCCTGGCGTTTCGGAACAGATTGGGACTCGGAGGCTTGGATAGCAGCCCAGATGTCAGAGTTAGATGTTGTGATATCGACAGCAGTGTGCTTGCGCTTCTTTGAATTCGTTGCTGTCTTGTCAAGCTCAGATCGCATAGCATTCAAAGTGTTCAGAAGCTTGACTGCAGCTTCTTCGGCCGCCTTGTACGGTGTCGAAGTTTCAGAGCTTTGCTCTAAAGACGACATGGAGTTCGTGGCTACAAGCGCCTTTTGGAGGCGTATGCGGACATTTAGCAATGAATCGAATGTCTTGCGTTGAGCCTTGACGGCGTTGCCCTTCTCAGCATCGGCTTTCGCGGCCTGAGAAATTGTAGCAACGACGGTTTTTTGCTCTTCAGTCATCATCTTTCGTAGTTCAGCACGGCGAGCTTGCTCGTCGTCTCCTACTTCACTTTCGTCACTATCTTCTTCCGAGTCGTCATTGTCATCTTCCTCCTCTTCGTCCTCGTCATCATCGACCTCGTCCATGTCCTCATCCTCGTCTTCATCTCCATCCTCTAGCAACTCTTCTTGGCTTTCGGATCCAGACTCGTCGGTTCCATCAATTTTTGCTCCTCCATCCTCGGCGTCCTCAGAGTCAATCTCATCGACATCTTCGTCCTCACTGCCGGACATAAAATCCGCAGCTGTCTTTCTCTTGCTCTTGCTAGGGCCGCCACCTACTGCATATTTGGGCTTGCCACTTCCACGGAAGACAAATCCCTTAAGTTTCTCATCATCGCTTTCGCCAAGAGCATCGTCGCTGTTGATTTCTCCATCAAAGTCTTCCGCGTCTAGATCCACAGTATCAGGGTCAACGATATCCTCCATGTCCTGTTCCTCAGTGGATTCCTCGTCGCCAGAGATATCGGAGTCCTCATCATTGTTCAGTAGATCCTTGCGGCTGATTCGAGCTCCGGCGTATTGAGGGCCAAGGGCGACTTGGGCGGGCTTTCGCAGTTTGCTCTTTCTAGAAGAAAAAAACTGTCAGTACACCATGACATTAAGCAAAAACAAGCACAGGTCACTTACCCAACGTTCACATAATGCTCCGTTCCCAAATTCTCGTCTTCTTCCTCAGAACCACTCTCATCACTTCGAAGCGGTGCCTCATTTTCTTCGGGATCAAAATCTGGGTTGTATTAGTTTAGAGTCAAATCATTGGGATATAAGTGCATTGCATACCCTTAGGAGCCTTCACTTCCAGCTCAGCAAGCTGTTTCGCAAGCGAACTGCCCTTTCCTTTTGCCATCCTGATGTTGGCTTTGCGATTTTGCCGTTGCTCCTCCCGCCAAAAAGTTCTCAAGAAATTCCTCCAAAACCTCGAAATCTTGGCGCTTCTTCCGGCGCTAGCGGCCGCGTACCTCCGACGCAGCCAACGACATGTATCGCAGTTTATGGCGAAGTCAAGACAATGGCCGGAAATACATAAATCATGAAACCGCGATTATTCTCAACGTTGAGGGCTTTGCAGCATGAAAATCCTTTGGTATGTAGGGCTAGCTGCGGTACAGCTTCTTAACAATTAACTAACTCGGTAAAAAGGGATTGCCACGCGCTGGGACAATTCCGCGCATGCAGCGAGGACTGCCCGAACGGAGACGCATCAAAGATGTGAAGAAAGTAATAGCTGTTTCCTCAGCCAAAGGGGGTGTTGGCAAGTCCACCATCGCAGGTATTTTTAAACTACACTTTTTAAATAAGGTGTCAAATTTTAATTGCAGATTAGTAAACCTTGCGCTTTCATTTGCTCGCAGTGGCCTTCGCAGTGGCATTCTGGATACGGACATCTTTGGGCCCTCGATACCCACTCTTCTCAATCTCTCTGGGGAGCCACGCCTTTCTTCAAGTATGAATGCCAAGAATTTGATCGGTAAAGAAGAAAAAATCTAACAGTTACCAGATAACCAACTCATTCCTCTTTCAAACTATGGCCTTAAGTCAATGTCCATGGGCTACCTCGTTGGGCAAGACGCCCCTGTTGTCTGGCGGGGACTGATGGTTATGAAAGCGCTCCAACAGCTTCTCCACGAGGTTGACTGGGGTGGACTCGATGTTCTCGTTCTGGATCTCCCTCCAGGAACCGGGGACACGCAACTCACCATCACACAGCAAATCGAGCTTGATGGCGCGATCATTATTTCAACGCCGCAAGACATAGCATTAAAAGACGCCATCAAGGGCATCGGCATGTTTCAGAAAACCAATATCCCTATTCTGGGCATGGTCCAGAACATGTCTCTCTTCATCTGTCCGCATTGTCAGGAAGGCACTCATATCTTTGGCGGCGGTGAGAATTCAAGCCATGGTATTGGCATTGAGAACACCTGCGCAAAGCACGGTATTGAGTTTCTAGGCGATGTTCCTTTGCATGCTAGCATTTGTGATGATGCCGATCGGGGAAAGCCCACAGTGGTTAGTGAGCCAGATAGCGATCGTGCGAAGGCGTTTGGAAGGATAGCCGACAGGGTGGGGAAGCAGATTGGTCTTTTTTGAGCGAGGAATGATACAGAATGTATGATAGTGTAAAATTAGTGGCATAATAGGTATACAATCAGGATGGAAATGTTTGATCTTTATCATGACTGATGTGGCGTGTATTTGACGTTGAAGGCTATATATATCTGGTCATTGGAACGATTTGGGCAATGCTTAGATTATATGTAGATGTGGAATATTAAGACTTGATACATTGACTTCTAATAGTATCAAGCGTAGTTATGTTACACTCAGTTCAGGGGTTCATATGAGGGCCGAACAATAAACAAAAAGGTAGAATTACCAGCACTTCTATATCTATATCTATAATAATCAGAATAATCTTAAAACAACAAGAATCGTCTTTGACTCGCAAAAGCTAAATGTACTTCGTATATGGCACTTCAAAAGATGTACCTGAAGTTGGGGTTCTCCCGATCCGTCAAATCTTCAAAAGCATGCGTCATGTTATCGTCGGCCGCCTCCCTAATACCAGCCGCAGCCAATTGGTCCTTCTTCTTGTTCTCTCTGAGAAGCCACCAGCGGAGGAAGGCGATCACAAACATGAGCAGAGTGTAGCATCCAAGATGAGTGGCGAAGGCGATGAAGTATCTCGGCGCATCCCATTTTAAAAATACTTGTGGGCCGATACTATTGCCCACTGACCAGGCGATAAAATTACAAGCGACCACTGTCGCCTTCTTCGTCTGACCAGCGATGTTTCGGGAAATCATGGATAAAGCGAGGGTCTGCGCAGACCAGAACGAGAGGGTGAGGTAGTATGAGAACAACAGGCCAACTTTCGTAGCCATGCTCTTACTTTCGACAGTCATCAAGACGATAGTTCCGATGAATGACCTAGAAGCGGTATATGTCAGTGGCAATCGGGGCAATGTATTCCATGGCGTAACTTACGGGACAACAAATCCAGCCATCACCAGTAAGTTCTGGTTGGTCTTCTTGACTAGCCAAATGGACGCAAATAAGACGATTATGATGTAGAATCCAAGAACCATTGCAAGAAGTTGAACCTGCAGAGTCTCAAAATTGAAACTCTTAATGATAATGTTGGCGAACCCTCCCAGACCACTAGTCGGCAATGTGGTGCAAATGGCAATCAAGCAATAGCACCAAGTTTGAGGGTCCTTGAGGCCCTCGATCATCTGCTCTTTTCGGAATACGCGGCTCTGCATTCCCGTCTGGTTGGATCGGACACGCTCAATCATCTTACGCTTATCATCCTCGCTGAAACACTTAGCCCGCATAGGAGAATCGGGCATCCACCAGCCAACGAATATGCCCCAGAAGACGGAGATAACCCCGTATGCAATGAACAGTGCCTGCCAAGATTTAATGACCTTGTCACGGCCGATGAGGGTGAAGCAATAGGCAAGAAGACCGCCGACGACTTGTTGCGCGCCCTGTGTGCGTTAGTACTAATAAAACATGGTAATTATTTGGGACGCCCTTACATTCATCATGTACCAGTAGGTAACCCTGGCAGTCTGCTCCTCGCGCTTGAACCACATGCTGGACAAAATAATGAACGATGGCTGGCAAGCTGCCTCAAAAATTCCGAGGAGAATTCTGCAAACCAAGATGGTAGTAAAGTTTGTTGCAGCGGCGTGGCATGCCAGAACAGCCCCCCAGCAGATGATGTTGAATGAGAGGTACTTTGCGATGGGAACCTTCGTAATGATCCAATTTGTTGGGTATTCTACAATGAGAATTGCGATGTAGACACCAGTGATGAGCCATGAATACTGCGCGGAGTTAGCTACCATCCGTGTTTTGTCTTTAGATCAAGACGATTTCATACATCTTGCCCAACTAAGTGGAGGTCTGGTTCTATCCCCATGATAGAGGCAAACGACAGAGTGCCCTTGTCTATTGCCTGGAGGAAGTAGGTGAGAATCATGATAACCAGTACACGGCGATCAATAAGTTTCAATAGCCTGTTGCTTTCTTCCTCGCTGATAATCTCTCTGACATCGCTCGTATACTTGGCGACCTCGGCGTCGATACGGCTAAGATCCATATGATCTTTCAGGTCTTCGTTCCCGGACAGCACACGCTCGACATGTCCGATATCAGCATATTCCTTCCCTGACTTTTCGTTGACAGTCTGGTCGACAGGGACTTGCTCCAAGCCCGCGATTTCCGGGGCGTTTGCCATGACGGTGATTGTATCGATGGGAATAGAATGGTAGAATGATAATTGATCCCAATGAAAGCGTCAACTCACACACGGAGCAGAAAACAGAAAGTTGTCGCCGGCGACAGGATATCTATACAAAAGCCACTCCCGCCCCCCCGGCCACATTCAAGCTTCTCCATAAAAGCTTCCATGTGGAACATGTTAGTAGTTGCTAGCATAATAATTAGCGTAAATTAATTATTCCTCGAATGTGATCCTATACTCGCGATATTCTTCCCCGACCCCCGAGCCCATTACTGGTTAGCCACCCCCACCTTACTCCACAGCCCATCCTAGTCATGTCACTCATTACCCCACCCCCCCTGCGGGGACCCCACGGAGTCAGGGAAACTGCGCGTATTGAATGGATATTGCAGCGCCATTCCTACTCTAGCTTCGTGCGGGCCAAGGGAAATAACTTTGAAGAGATCCAGATACAGCGCACGCGTTGTAGTTTGGGAGGCCCACGCTGTAATCCCGCTATTGGTGCCCACCCTTGGCGTCGGTGCATCTCGGTGCTCGCTATGATACCCCGCGACGAAATTCCCCCAAAACGAAAGTTGCCCGAGGCTTGTGATGATTGAAATGCTGTTCCTGTCATCTTCATCCGAGTGAACCGTGCTGTCCTTGCAAAGTTGAAAGATTAGGATTCAGATCATCCAATTGACAGGCGACAGTAGCATCTAGAGAATCGCAATATCCCTCAAGTCCCCAAAAATGCCTTTAACAGCTCACGCCGTTGATGCGGCCGACGTGCACAAAGCCGTCAAGCTCCTCATCAACAACCTCGTGAACATTACAGACACCACCGGCGAGTTTCTTCTCCGCCTTCCAGATGGCCGCGTTATCGACACCAAGGGCTGGAACGACTGGGAATGGACGCACGGCGTCGGTCTCTACGGTATCTGGAAGTACTACGAGCTGACCGGCGAAGAGGAGTACCTCCAGATCATCGAGGCATGGTTCAAGAACCGCTTCGAGGCCGGCGGCACCACCAAGAACATCAACACCATGGCCGTCTTCCTCACTCTTGCCTACGTCTACGAGAAAACCGGCAACCCAATTTACCTCCCATGGCTCGACGCCTGGGCTGAGTGGGCATACCATGATCTCCCCCGCACTGAGTTCGGTGGCATGCAACACATGACATATCTCGGTCCCAACACCCAGCAGCTCTGGGACGACACTCTGATGATGACCGTCCTACCTCTCGCTAAAATCGGAAAAGTCCTCAACAGGCCACACTACGTGGACGAGGCGACGCGCCAGTTCCTCATCCACATCAAATACCTCTTTGACACGAAGACGGGGCTCTGGTTCCACGGCTGGACCTTCGAGGATGGCGGCCACAACTTCGCGGAGGCGCTGTGGGCGAGAGGGAATGCCTGGATCACGATTGTGATCCCGGAGTACATTGAGCTGCTTGATCTGCCACATGGAGACCCGATCCGCACGCACTTACTAGATACCCTGGTTGCACAGAGCGTGGCGATCAAGAAGGTGCAGACACCTGGGGGTCTATGGTGCACGCTGTTGAGCGAGGGGGAGGATACTGGGTCATACTTGGAGGCGAGTGCGTCGGCTGGGTTTGCATATGGACTCATGAAGGCAAGGAGGAAGAGATACATTGGAGGAGAGTATGAGGAGGTTGCTGTCAAGGCCGTCAAGGCCGTCATAGAGAATATTGATGAGGACGGAGAGCTGAAGAATGTGTCGTTTGGCACTGGGATGGGAGATACGCTGCAGCACTATAAGGATATCCCGCTCACGAGCATGCCGTACGGACAGGCGATGGCGATTATGGCACTGGGAGAGTGGTTGAGGGTATACATTTAGGTCTATTGTATACGAATTACGAAAAAGATATGACAGGCATGATTTCACTTCGTGTGCTTGCTGTAACTTGCGTCTTCGGGCCTCGCTGGAATTGTAAACTTAGTGGCGCACTGATGGTCCATGAACTGAAACCTGGGTAGCCCATTGTTTGGCTCTGCCGAAACTATTGATTTCAGTAACTGAGTTGGTCTCCGCGACCCACAGGTAGTCTTCAGCACGCGGCGTGCCGCCATCCGAGGTAGCCCCGTGATGCGGGATTGGTGGGGGGTTCGGCGTGTTTGACGTGTCGGCATATGCGGTTCAAAAATCTCGCGGGGAACGAAGGTGGCGACTTGATTACAAAGTAATGTAAAGTGAAATAGTGTAGTAATGGCCGGAATTCATTGTTTTCTATGTCGAGAGATTTACTTTATAAAGTTACGGAGGCTAAATTTTATAGCTTAGTTTTAAGATTATTTTTGTGCACAATTGTAAATTATTATATGACAGCAATAATATATTTTCCAAAAATATATTTCTACCTGGCATACGGCTGATTACTCTAGGCGTAGTCTAGGGCGACAGCGTCCCACATAAATCCATGCCAGAGCGTCTCTCTCGTAACTTGGAAGTCCAAAGTATTCCAACCCCTCTTCAGAGCCCCGTTTTCAACCGGGAACTCGTAGTAATGCCACTCTCCCGCCAAGGTACCAGACCGATACATACACGGGTCAGTCAGTATATTGGCGCTCGTAAGGTTCCCCACAGTCGTAGCGCCGTTCACAACGATCGTAGAGCTGACGCCACTGGAATACCCGGCAAGCGAGACGGAGAGCACGGCGGACGAGTCGTTCGGGAGCTTCGGGACATTGAATTTGACGGTCCAGTTCCCCTTAGCGGATTGGCCGAAGCACCAGTCTGAGGTTTTACTGGTGCCAACAGTGTAGGTAAGGTTTGCGGGGCAGTTGACCACAAGTGCGTGTTGGTGGGGTGCCCCTCCGTAGGCGAACCCCAACGACGTCCTGTCGAAATCCCCGATTTGGAAGATATTCCTCCTGTCTTGAGTCTTCCAAGTGAGGTGCCCTAGATTGGTACCCTTTTTCTTAGTTACTACAACATCGTTCTTTATGAAAGTCGTCGAAACATCACCAATGGCACCGCCGTTGGACCAGGCTTGAAATGCATAGCTTGCGGTGCGGACATTCTTGAACTGGAAGTTGCCGGCCTTGTCAGTGTAGGCCGTATAGTAGTAGTAGCGACCCATATCGAGAGTGGTCTCATTGGGGTGGTTGTCGCCAAGGAAGACGGCAGCATTAGAAGCAGGGCGACCGTCTGAGAGGATAAGTTTTCCAGATACGGAGCCGCGCGACTGGTAAGCATCGTTGTCAAACCAAGGATATGGGTAGGTAGAGATTTCCTTCTTCGCTTTGTGAGATGCATCATTGAGGCTGCCATCGTTCTGTATTATGTGTTAGCGGAATAATTATTAGATGTTTGTCGGCAAACTCACCAAATACCAGAGCCATGGCCCCCAGACCTTGCCAACTGGGAAAGCATCAGAGGCCGATGCCATGAAGTGTGTCCCGTGAAGCATGTTTAGCTGAACAACATCTCCTGTTGCAGTCTCTCGGTGCACCATCAGTTCTTGCTTTAGATGGTCTCCATTGTATTCATCCTTTCCCGCATTGATGTACCAGCTGCCAAACCCAGGACCGTACACGCCATAATACTCCTGGTCTCGGAGTAAGGCCTGCCAGTCATACTTGGTGATATATGTGCCATCCTCCTTCACCCATGTCTCATCTTGGACCTTGGTTGCGGCAGCAATATCGGCTGAAGTTGGCAAAGCCTCATCCTTGATCGACGTATGACCATTGAAGAAGGTCGTGTTGTCAAGACGCCAGAGAGTTCTAAACTCTCCAAGGATCGGAAGAGCGCGGTTAACAAAGTATTGATATGCCCCAGCAAGCTCAGGTTGGATAACCCAATGAAGTTCTCCTTCAGCAGCTTCAAAGGAAATATCCAAGTAGTCTTTGGTCTGCTTATGGATAGATACGGTAGTCCAACTCAGATCTGATGCTGCGCCATCTGTAATTATGTTAGTTACTGGGGAGGTGATGTGATAAGGATAGTTGAACTAACTGTAGCTCGCATAGTGCCCAACTGCGTTACCCACTATATCCCTGTTCTTATAGAAGAGCTTCGTGCCATATTGCTTGCCAATAGTGACGTTCCAGATATCATTGCCAATGATGTGCTCTTCGGGACCAATTGTCTTCAGGAAAGGGCCTTTGGCATGAACTTGGGTGGCAACTGCCAGGGCAGATGCCAAGATGCTGAGTCTCATTTTGAAATAAGGTATAAATTTGCCAAGCTGCTATGGAAGGATACGAAACACCCAGAAAACGAGATCTACCGTACCTTTTTTATACAACCAACCGCGCGTCCGTCATGCTCATCATCCCTCGAGCATGCTTGGGACGGCAGGCTTAGCTGCAACTGCATATATTAAACTCGGCATTCCGGAACGATTTATAGCGAGTTATAGAGGCGGTAGATTACCCCAAATGCACTACATGTTATGATATTCACGGCAGACCTTCACAAGCGCTACCCCTTGAGCCGTGATGACATATGTCACGGGGAGGGGCTTTGACAATTTGCTTATGAACCGTCGGCTCTTAGAATAAAGCTACCATTACCCTATTACCCTTGCGGAGATTGTTGCGGTTGGTAGAGAACGACGCTATTCAAGTTTATTGCTGGGTTATGTTAGTAGTATGCGGGCTCTATGCGTGTTGCATGGGGGGATAGACGATCGACGGAGAAATTGACTCCGTCCATCAAAACAACCTAGAGTAATACTCCAATCAGTTCGGGGCACTTACGCGCTTCGTTCGACACTCCACTGTACCTGGCTGGCTAACATACCCCGAAAGCGCGGGGAAATATAATATTACTATACTATACTGTCATGGTATGATATTGCTGAACCGAGGGCAAACAACGGCGGCGTACTTTGACAGGCAATCTCGTTCATGGAAAGCTACTCTATTAACGCCTCCAAAGTGCTTCCCCGCCTTTCTCCGCAATCTAGCTCATTTATCCCCACAAACTGACAAAATAACCATGTCGCAATTCGGGCACGTCGGGGTATCATACCCCAGATCAGAAGCATTCCATAGTGATCTGCCTCTTTTTCTCTTTTCCCCAGAAAAATGCAATCTGACTGCGTCATTAGGCGCAGTAGCCGGCCATGGCAAGCTGGGGAGTGCGAGAACTACAAAACCATGGAGTTTACCCATTTGTGAGTGGTTCAGCGATCAAGGCGAGTTCTGAATTCCCTATCCGTCAGTCATCATGGCAAAATCAAAGTCAGTTTTGGCGATTGTTCCGCTCTTCGTTTGTCTCTCGAATCTTGTTGCCCCTACTCGGGCATTCCTTACTGCAAAGGATACAGGCCCTCAATTGGTCATCGCCAACGACAGACTCTATGCTGCCGTCAACAAAACGACTGGCGCAATCCAGAATCTGAGCTTAGATGGACAAGATTTGCTTGGTGCCCCTGGATATGAAAACCCAACACCAGGAGGCGCTACCGGGAATGGAGCAAGCGGCCTTGGGCCATATCTCGACTGTTACTGCACCCCGTCGGGCTTCTATACTCCCGGGCACCTCGCTCCTAGGTATCAGTTGATCAATGGCACCGACTCATCCAAAACTAAGTACGGAGGCATTGTGATGAGCGAGACCTATCCAGCAACTGGTCAGGTTCTTGAGCAGTATTGGTTCCTGAGAGAAGGAGAGACCGGCCTGCACACTTTCAGCCGACTTACTTATAACAACAAGACCACTCCCTTTTTGAGAAATCTACAGGAGTTCCGCACTCTGTTCCGCCCGAACACAGCTCTGTGGACCGATCTCTCCACAAATGAGAAGCAATACGCACCCTTGCCGTCCACAGAGGCCAAGGCGAAGCAGGTTACTGTTCAGGATGCAACCTGGTACCTCGGCAACACACCGGATGATCCATACGTGCAGCAGGAGGGTGATTATTTCACCAAGTACACTTTCCAGGATACCTGGAGAGACCATGATGTCCACGGAATGTACGCGGACGGCAAGTACAGTAACGATGGCAGCACTTTTGGTGCCTGGCTCGTTATGGGTGTCAAAGATACTTACTTCGGAGGACCATTGCATTCGGATCTGGTCGTAGATGGTATTGTGTATAATTACATGGGTAAGTCAAATACACCAATCTGAACCCATCAACTACTGATTCTTAGAAAGTGAGCAACCACCATGGTGATGGCACTCCCAACATCACTGATGGATTCGACCGCACATTCGGCCCAGTGAGTGTCCTGCAATTGCCATTAATCACACTCATATTCTAACCACCCACAGTCATATTTCCATTATAACAAGGGTTCCCCAACGACAACACTGCAAGAGCTCCGCCAGGACGCTCTGCAGTACGCCTCACCAGACTGGAACGCTGACTTCTACGACGACATTGCCAAGTACGTGCCAAACTATGTCCCAACCACCAAGCGTGGAACCTGGAAGGGACACGTCAAGCTCCCCAAGGGTGCCACCAAGCCGCTCGCTGTCTTGGCTCAGAACGGTGTCGACTTCCAAGACAATGACCAAGATACGAAAGCGTACCAGTATTGGGCCGACATTAACCCGAAGACTGGCAACGTCGAGATCCCCCGCGTCAAGGAAGGCACCTACAGACTGACCATCTACGCCGACGGTATCTTCGGGCAGTACACCCAAGACAACATTGTGGTCAAGGCCCGCAAGACGCAGAACACACACGTGAACTGGAGCGAGGAGAGCGCCGGCAAGGAAATCTGGCGCATCGGCACGCCCGACAAGTCCGCGGGCGAGTATAAGCACGGATACGAGCTGAACCTGGAAAAACCATTACAGCCTGAGCAATATCGCAACTACTGGGCCGCATATGACTTTCCCACCGAGTTCCCCAACGGCGTCGTGTACAAGGTGGGCGAGAGCGATGCCGGCAAGGACCTGAACTACATTCACTGGAGTGTCTTCGGAGGCTACGGGAACTCGGTGCGCACGGAACCCTACTACGAGAATGTAAATAACTGGACCATCCAGTTCGATCTGACCAAGAAGGAGCTCAATCACAAGAAGAAGGCAACCTTCACGGTGCAGCTTGCGGGCGCGAAGACTGCGGCGGGAAACACGGATGTGTATAACGCGTCGGAGCCCTTTGCGAATCTCCCATACACCGTTGCGGTTAATGGGCGCGACCTGAAGCCTTGGGTTATTCCGTAAGTTTTGTCAGTATTGGATAGGGGTTACAGAAAGCTAACTTGGTCATAGGTACTACCACAGCAGTTCTTGCGGTGTGCGGTCGGCTGTTATCTGCTACAACATCGACAACAAATTCGCGTTTGATACGTCGCTGTTGGTCGAGGGTCTTAATGAGTTCACTCTCAGTCTGCCATATAACGCTATTGACTACGAGAGCGCGGTGTTGGCACAATCCACGTATGTGCAGTACGATGCGATGCGGTTGGAGATTGAGTAGGGCTGCCTTTGACGATAGTCAGAAGCTGGCGCGTGGAAGATATCTCTCCTGCGGATAGACCTGTTATTACAGGTTCTAGATAGCCATACTATAGCTTCCATATAATAATCCTCTATTTTTAAATACGGGAGTATATAAAAACCAATTGTTGGACTCCAAACGTTTCAGGATGAGCGGATGTGAGACCTTGAAATTAAATATATCTCTGTTATTTCCATCGATTCAATTCAAAATAATATTCTCATATAGGAGTGCAACTACAGCGTATCGGATTACAGTGCCACACTAAGCACCTATCCCCAATTACAAGAGTCCAACTTAGCATGCAAATCGAAGACGAGAATAATCATCCACATCTACATCTATATCCGCACCCACGCCCCATTCTTCTCGGCTCCGCAATGCAGATCTCCGCGCATGTCATCGCTAATATAGATATAATCATTTTGAAGTCATGAGTTCCATGATAGAACGCAATCATCTCGGCCGTCATGATAAAAATACTGCACATAAATAGAGTAATCGCAAAGACCATGGTCGCAATAATTCTGATGGATCCTGCTTCATTTGCGACACTCTTAAGAAATTGTAAAAACTTTTTGGCTCTTGTTTGTATGCTGTTGTCCAGATATCGAGGTGGGCCAGAAGAGAGATCTTGGCCTATAGTATCCTGATTCCCGTCGTCCACAGCTTCGGGATGCTCGCTGGCGTCGTCTGAAAGTTCAGAGATATCAATTCTTGTCTTCGAGATATTCATTTCCATATCGGCGAGGAGTTGTGGTAATGGAAGGTATGGATAGATAGGTAGTTTTGGCACGTTAGAAAATATTCGAGAAGGGAGGGAGCTTAAGTCGCAAGATGTATCGTATGATGATGATGATCATGTTGCCGGATAGCTTCATTTATCATTAGACCACGCAATTTCGAGCTAGCTATCACACTTGGTCCTTCCGTTCTTGGATATGAAACTAAGTCACCACTTACCCACCTTCTATCTGAACTACCTCCTGCCACAGTATACCTCCAAAAAAATCGCTACCATGATTTCCCATCTCTCAGACACCCACAGAGAATAGCAATGCATAACGTCGAAGCCACCAATAACAACCATGAACCCACCATGCGCCGAGCCTCACCATCAACCTACAGGCACAAACTCACCTAAACAGCCCCGATCCCGCCACAGAAGCGTCCTCCCATCAGCTGGTTGGATTCCCTAAAGCAGCTCCACGCAAAGTTAAGCGCGTTCTTCCTGATCTTCGCTGAAACACTAGGGTTAATATGTTCGGCATATTGCTCGTGTCCGCAATGGCGCTCTTCGTCGTTTGGGGGCTTATGGTTTTAGCGGGGTCTTTGCTGCTCGATGGGCTGAAGGCATGCGTCCGTTGATCGAAAGGAGGAGGGTGTTGCCCGACGCGCTTGGGGAACACGGCACGGAGAGACAAACACCTGTTAGGAAAGTACGGGATGGGCGATAGTAGGAAAAAAGGAGAAACGTACGATGATAATGAAACCGCTTCTATGACTACTCTTATACATGAATACAAGCCACCGCACCCCCCACCTTCCATAAAAACCACCCATTACGATAATTTCCCCTACGCATATCCTCAACTCAAAATCCACCATTTCTATATTCTTGACGACAGCAACACCCGCTCAAAATAACAATGCACAACACCGAAGCCAACCCCCTCCTATCCAAACCTCCCCAGCGAGACACGCAACTCCCCGAGCCTACCCCGTGCCGCAGCTACCCAAAATGCCGCCTATTAGTCGCCTGGAGAAACTCAAGAAGCTTGACGCAACTTTAAAGGCATATACCCCAGTACTCATGGAGCTATTCGGCTTCGTGCTTGGCACAATAGGGTTGGTAACGGTCGCATTGGTTGCCTTGGGGGTGGCGGTGGGGCTGCTGGGACTTGTGTTGCACGTACTGATCCTGGGGGCGAAGGCAGTTTTTCATTAATCAAATGGTAGAGGGTTGCCCAACGGATCAAGGAGCGCAGAGATGAACAGTTGTCTAGAAACAGAGAAGCGACCGATAATTTAAAAGTAGTACAATAGTACGACCATGTGCCCCTAGATCATGCCGCTTCCAACTATCACCTCATTTCTTGCTTTCTAGGAAATGAATACAGACTACCGCCTTCCACCTCCTAGCACAATATATATTCCCATCCATAGTCCAAGATAAAAAACCACCACCTCCAACTCCTAGACGACATCGACCTACCACCCAGAAATAAAACAGCAATGCATGACCTCGAATCCGCTATGCACAACTCTAATACCTAGTCTAACTCGTCTCCCCCTCTCTACCCACCAATGCCAAGGTCGGCCCAAACTTCTCCAGCCAGCAGCACACCAATGATGCCACCCTCGCGTCAGAAATCTTAGATCAGCCGCCTGAATAACTCAAGAGCAGCTCAACAAAACTTTGAGCGAGTACAGCCCAGAGCTGGAGGATCTGGCCGGACACGTGGTCCACACGTTGATGATATGTCTTGGGGTGATAGTTGCAGTTGTAGTTGCGATGGAATTGATTGGCGGATTATTGTATCTATTTTTCCTAGGGGTGAAGGCGATTTTCTTTTGATGTAAGTGAAGGTTAGTTCCTTGTGCGCTCTGAATTTTAGAAAAGGATGGGGCAGTCGATAGTCGGAAGGAAGAAATATCGTATGATCATTATGCTCCTTTAGACCATGCCGCTTCTAGCTATCACCTCATTCCTTCCCTTCCTAGAAATGAATATAAAGAATTACACCACCTACTTCTTGTCCAAACCACCACGTACCAATGATAATTATTACTAGTACAATGCTAAGAAGAAATACTCAAGCATCCTGAACGTTATCAAAATGCATCACCTTGAAACAGCAATGAATAACCTCGAAATGGCAATGAGTAACCTCGAAGCAGCAATTGATAACTTCGAAACAGCAAAACACAACTCTGGGGTCCAACTCCCCTCGCCTTTTTCTTCCTACCCAGAGGCAAGCTACACGTACCACAGCACTCAAACGAACCCCCCTCCTTTACAGGGGACTCCTGATATCTCAATGAGATTCAAGCAATATGACGCATTTTTTGGCGGGTACGGCCCAGACCTCGGATTTGAGATTGGAGTGATAGCATTCTGGACGAGCAGGCTGGTTGTTGTAGGATTGGTGGTAGTGTTGGTGTGGAATGTGTTGTACTTGTTATTTTAGGAGCGAAGGCCATTTCCTGTGATCGAAGGCGGGGTCAGCACCTCATGCGCTCTAGGTGCATGAAGTTAAACAGTTGTCGGGAAGGGATGAAGAGTGTGACATTATCATACGACGATTATATGCCCTTGGGCGATGTGGCTTCTAGATATGATCTCATTCGTTCCTTTCTTAAAAATATAAACCATCACACTTCCCACAACTCTTCACCACCTCCTATCACGATAACTATACCAATCCACATCGCACACCGCCCCAAATAAACACACACAAACCCAAACCGTCAAACGCCACCAACCTCCCAAAATGGCCCTACCAAAGCTCGAAACCGCATCCATCGCCCCTCGACCACCCCCAACCCTCCTGGAGAAACTCAGCCGCCTTGACGCAAGCTTTCAGACATACGGCCCCATCCTCGTGAGATGCTTTGAATTCATAACGCTCACATCTTTGGGGGCGCTGGCGATAATAGCCCTGGTTACTGCCTTACTAGGAGGCATAGGACTTGCGTTATTCTTGTTGGTTCAGGGCGTAAAGCTGGTTCTCACTTAATCGAAGGAGGAGATGTTGCCCGATGGGTCCTTGAGGACGTGGAGATATGGACAGCTTTTATGAAGGGGGGGACTAGGTGATATGAGAAGCGGTATCGTACGAAGTTAATTCCAGGTCGGACCATGTTGCTTTTATCACCTCATTATTTCCGTTCTTAGAAATGAATATAAACCACCACACTACCCATCACTCTACTTTCAAACCCCCACCTCGAAAAATAATCATCACGCCTACAGTAAAGTCTCAAAACACCAACGAACCCACAAAATGGCACTTCCAAGGCTTGAAACCGCATCCATCGCGCCCCGGCCCCCCGCCCTACAGAACATCTTCGTATTCGTGCTTGGCGCGTCACTGGCGACGGTGGTAATGGTAGGCGCGGTACCGCTGGTGCTATTTAGCGTAGGAGCGGCGTTGTTCGCGTTGTACCAGGGGGGGAAGACAGCTATGGAGAACTCATAGCTGTCTTCATCTCCTAGACTGGTAGCTGCAGCTTGCTCGGTGAAAGGTTTCCGGGCATGGAGGGACTAATGATTCTCGGAAAAGATGGGGGTTGGGGTGTCAAAGGAAGTAGCATCATACGACCACTCCGGAACGTACGACTTCTAGTTATCACCTCACTCTTTCCTTTCCTGGAAATAAATATAAGGAACCACACTACCCACGTCCACTCCCACTACCTCCGCCAGAATAACCTTATTACCGCCTTTAAACTAAAAATCCACAACACCAAACATCCAAACACCGCAGTGTCCAAAAACCAGAAAAATGCACACCCCAAAAACCGCCGCGCACAATTTCAAGCCCCCCCCTTCCGTACTTCCACCACCATGCCCACCTCCCTGCTTGTTATGCCGCAAAACCCCGCCCGCCCCAGCAGAGCCCGCCACCAGTCTGCTCGTAAAACTTGAGCGCCTCGAGGAAACACTAAAGGCGTATGGGCCGGTCTGTGTAAGACTATTCGAACTGGGGTTGCACGCGGGGTTAATGGTGATCTTGGGGACGGTGATGGCGACGCTCGTGGTGTTAACTGTGGGGGGTGCATCGGCCCTGTTGCTGTGCCTGTTGGTTGAGGGATTGAAGGCTATTATGGGCTGATCGGAAGACGGAGGAAGAAGGAAGGGGTATCGTATGAGGATTATGTGTCGTCAGATCAGACATCACCTCATTCTTTCCCTACCTAGAAATCAATATAAGCCACCACCATATCACGCAACCCATCTCCTACAACTACCAATTACCACCACCAAACAAAAAACAAACCACAACGCCAAAACACCAGTCTGTGTAAGACTATTCGAATTCGTGATGGATAAATTGTATCTATTTATCTCGGGGTTGGCAACGGGGGCGGCCGTGGGACTAGTCGTGGTGGCGGTGGTGGTCCTGTCGGTTCAAGGGTGGAAGTTGGTTAGGGGTTATCGAAAGAGGGACGAGGAAGGGGTGCTGTATGAGGATTGTCAGTACTCGAACCATGTGTCGTCGCAGCAGGAATCACCTCATTCCCCCCTCTCCCGGGAATGAATATAAAGAACCATCGCACCACACAGCTCTCCTCCCACCACCACCGCCTACCACGAACCGCAAGCGCACCACCCCCAACCTCTCAACCTACCATCAAACCCATCAAATATGGCCCCTCCAAAGCTTGAAACAGATTCCCTTGCGGCACTATCTCTTAAATACGCCAAACCAGTCAAACCCGTCAAACCTGTCAAACGCACAAAACCCCCCCTCACCGTCCTCGAGAAACGAGAGCGCCTGGAGAGAACTCTGAAATTGTACTCGCCTGTCTGTGAAAAGCTATTTGTATTCGTGGTTTGCGGGTCGCTTATGTTGATCACCGCGTTGATGGTGGTGTCGCTCTTGGTGTTTTGCATTTGGGTTGCAGTGTATTTCTTGTCGAGGGGGTGGCGATGGCCGTGGTCTGGTTAAAGGGGGGGTAAAGGGGAGGGTATCGTATGAGGATTATGTCTCGTCAACAGACCATGTGTTAGAGTATTAGTTATCGCCCCATTCCTTCTGTTCCTGGAAATAGATATAAATCACCACACCACCGACTTGTTCTTACAACCTCCTTAAAAATACCACTCACTATCCCAAAATCCGCCACTTCCCTCTGAACTCTCAAATACAACCAACCCGATAAACAAGCTACAATGCACAACCCTCCAGCCACCACCGGCACTCAACCCCTCGCACCTCCTCCCTACCAACTATCATCTCGCCAGACGCATAGCCGCGGGACCCAAACCGACTCCCCTCTACCACAAGCAGCCCCTCGCAAACGCCCCACCACCCTCCTAGAAAAAATAAATTTGTGCAACAACATACTGGATGAGTACCTTCCGGCCTTAATGGAACTTATGATGCGCACAATGGTTGGGCTCTTGATGCTGGCGTTTGCGGCCATTCCGCTTGTGATCGCGTTTATGGCGGTGTTCGGGTTTGGGGCGTGGAGGAGATGAGGCGGTGGGTAGTATGGAGTCTGTGATTGTTTGGTTCTAGGGTGGAAGGTGGTCGTGGGGTGATGGAAAAGGGGGGGGAGGGGGGGTGTCGTACGAGGGTTCGGCGTCCTCGAACCACGCGCCGAAGGAGTAGCTAGATATCTCCTCATTATTCCCTTTCATAGAACTGATAAGTGATAATTAACCACCCACCCATATCACCAACTTCTTCTTCTTCCTACCTCCACTACAAATACCCATTACCAACACACCCCAAACCCACCACTTCCATCTATCCAACGCCAACCAGCAGCCCTCATAAATAACGCACCAGTGAATCCCCCAACCGCCCTCTACAACTCCTCCGCCCAATACCCCGCCCCTACACCCCTCTTAAACAAGCACAATGATCAACCCCTCTGCAACCACCAGTGCCCAACTCCCCCCACCTCCTCCTTACGACTCACGTTCTCCCTACAACCCACATCCTCAATACAGCCCACGTCCTCCCTACAACCCACATCCTCCCTACAACTCACGTCCTCCCTCCAACCGACCTCCTCCCCACAACCCATCACCCCACAAAACGCACCAAGGCACCCAACCCAGCCCCTGCATCTGCATCTACACCGCACCCGCGCCCTCTCTCGCGCCACCCCCCCCTTCACTTTTCTCCAAAACCCCAAGAAGAAGAAGAAGCTCGACTGCTGTTGCCCGGATTTACTCTTGTCCTCATCGTGCTGCTGATTGGGAGGATGGTTTTCACTGCTGTTTGGTGTGGTTTGGGGAAGGGGTGAGGTGGGATGGGGGTATCGTATGAGGATTGTGGATGGACTGATTAGGGGTATCACCTCATTATTTCCTTGCTTAGAAAGGGATATATAGATAGAACTATGCAACCCCCATCTCTGAACCCATCACCACCTACCTACAACCCAAAATCCAGCACCCTCCCTCTAGACTCTCAAAAATCCAACAAACAACGCCCTTCAACCCACCAAAAATGCACAGCCCCTCGACCATCACCACCACCACCACCGGCGCCCAACCCACGCCTCCTCCCTCCCACCCACCATTCCGCCAAACACATCAAGGCACCCAAACCACCCCCTCTGCCTTTACCCGCCCACCCCCCCCTCCTCCCACACCAACCCCCATCCCAAAGCCCCCCTCCACCACCTTACCTGAAAAACTCCAGAAGGTCGATGCGAACCTCAAGGAGCTCGCCCCGGTCGTGGGGAGTATATTGGAGACGCTATCTCCTGTGATGGAGGTTGGGTTTATGGCGCTGATGGCGGGGGGGTTTTTTGCGCTTGTTTGGTATGGGATTCGGCTAGGGTGAGGTGGAGGGGTGGTATGAGAGTTGTGTTGTTGTGAGGATTGTGGGTGTCGTATGAGGATTAGCTGGAGTCGGATCAGGGGGGTATCACCTCATTATTTCCTTTCTTAGAAAAAGGATATAAACAACCATACCACCACATACTTTTCTAAACCAATCACCACCCACCAATCCCAAACCCAGCACCTCGAACCTCTCAAACACCACCAACCCCTTAACCACCAAAACCAAAAATGCACAACCCCTCAACCACCACGGGCGCCCAACCCCTCCCACCACCTCAGCAGACACACCGAGGCACACAAACCCTCCCCATCTCCGCCCAACCCTCTCCTCCTCCCCCCTGCGCCCCTACAAAACCTCCCCCCCCCCCCAACCCGCCTCGAGAAACTCGAGGCCCTCCACAGAACTCTCGAACAGTACGTGATGGTGGGCATGGACTTTGGGTTCCTCGCATTCTGCGCGATGACGATGGGGTTCATGATGTTGTTGGTGGTGGGGGCGTTTGTGGTGGGGCCTGTTGTGGTGGGGTGGAGGGCTTGGAGGGGGGAGTCGTGATGGTGGGTGGGTGGGTGGTTGCTTGAGTGATGGGGATGCGTGGAGGGTGATGGGTAAGAGTCTTATTTTTCAAGATTTATGAATGCGGAAAAGGAGATTAATGACCTTCCCCGACCGTAGGGCGAAAATGCGTAGCCGTCGCATCCAAAGACGGAGTGCTCGTCCACGATATCGACTAAGTCTGCTAGACCGGGAATTTTGTGTTGGATTTGAGCAGGGAACTCCGCTGCCATGTTTGTATACTAGTTCGCACTATCCGATCTATGTTAAATGAAAAACTAAGGACTTTGAAATCACGCAAGTCTTTGTTTAACAGCAGGTTACTAGTAGAATTGATTAATGCTACAGTCGCTAGATAACTTGATTGTGGTGCATAATATGAAGACACTACAGGACTTCGAATGCGCAATGTTAACGGGGCTGCTGCTATACACGCGTTAACATCATATGTCCTCTTGCTAGTGAAAGTCGTACGTAGGCATAGAGTAGATTCTAAAGTTCTTCTTCATTGTTTATAGCATAACTTCGTATAACATTCTCTTAGGAAAGGGGGGGGGATAGCTTCACTAATTGAGCGAGCGTCATTAGCAACTACTCTACGAACGAGAACTGTATCTTTGAAGCGTTAAAGGCGACTAAGGAAGGTGTGCTGAAGTCTAGAGATGTCAAGGCTCTGGATTCACTTAAGGCTCACCTTGAGGCTGACACGTCGATCAGCAAGTTGGGCTGCTGACAAGGCCTGGCTGGATGCCTTGTTCGTTTCACCAGTTGAGGAAAACCGCACCAACAAAGGGGGCGCTAATGTTAACTTTGTTAATTCTTGTTTGCGTGGGAAATGATGAGGGAAGTTGGGGGGGGGGACTGTAGGTTAGAAGTAGATTAAGTGATTACAGCATTTTCTCTCATCACTGAATAAAAACGAAAGACATGCAAAAACACGGCAATTGAAGAAAGGTCTTAATATTATCTCTCCCAACCCCATCTAAGATTCCCTCACCCGCTCATGAACGAGTTACATGGACATCCCATCTCTCAAAAGCATGCAATGCGGCCGAAACGCAAAACGCAATGCAGTAGCAGGTACCTCGCGATCTCTCTTCCTCTCTATCCTTCCTTCCTCGTGAATCACCCTCTCAGGGAGACACGGCAGCAAACTTTAAAAAAAGAAAAGCTTTCACTTCCAATCTTGTTTTTCTTCTCAACGCCCTAAAATTCCCAAAAACACAAATATCAAAAGCCATGGACATCAAGACATTAACAACTACCACTCAAAATCCCTTAAAATAGGAAAACAATGCGACCACGTCTCTAAAACACGGCGCTTAAGTCGTTTTCGGGCCAGCAGCGATAACATCCTCAGTCGCCTCATCAGAGTACTTCTTGAAGTTCTCATTGAACAGAACACCAAGCTTGTTGACCTCAGCCTTGAAGCTCTCATCACCCGCAGTCCACGCGTTGCGGGGGTTAAGCAGCTCCGATGGGACGTTAGGGCAAGTCTTGGGGACGGACAGGTTGAAGGTATCGTAGACCTCGTACTCGACGTTCTGGAGCTCACCAGAGTGGATAGCATCGAGGATAGCACGAGTGTACTTGAGCGGGCAGCGCTTGCCACCGGTGGCGGCACCGGCACCAACCCATCCGGTGTTGAGGAGCCAGGCGTTGGCCTTGTGCTCCTCGATCTTGGAGGCCAGCATCTTGGCGTAGCGCATGGGGTGGAGGGCGAGGAAGGGCTGGGCGAAGCACGAGGAGAAGGTGGCTTGGGGCTCGGTGACGCCCTCTTCGGTGCCGGCCATCTTGGAGGTGTAGCCGGAGATGAAGTGGAACATGGTCTGGGCGGAGTTGAGCTTCGAGATGGGGGGGAGGACACCGCGCGCGTCGCAGGTGAGGAGGATGATGTTGGTGGGGTGGCTGGAGGAGACGCAGGGGATCTTGGCGTTCTGGATGTACTCGATGGGGTAGGCGCAGCGGGTGTTCTCGGTGAGGGTGATGTCGTCGTAGTCGACGTGGCGGGTATCTTGGTTGAACACGACGTTCTCGAGGACGGAGCCGTACTTGATGGCGCCGTAAATATCGGGCTCCTTCTCGGCGGACAGGCCGACGCACTTGGCGTAGCAGCCACCCTCGATGTTGAAGACACCACGGTCGGACCAGCAGTGCTCGTCATCACCGATCAGCTGGCGGTTGGGGTCAGCAGACAGAGTGGTCTTTCCGGTACCAGAGAGACCGAAGAAAACGGTGACATCGCCATCCTTGCCCTCGTTGGCGGAGGAGTGCAGGGTGAGCACGTTGTGCTTGACCGGCATCTCGTAGAAGAGAACTGTGAAAACACCCTTCTTCATCTCACCAGCGTACTCGGTACCGAGGATAACCATCTCCTTGTCGGCGAAGTTGATGGCAACCGAAGTGGCGGAGGTCATGCCCTCAGTGAATCTGTTTGCTGGGAAAGAACCGGCGTTGTAGATGGTGTAATCGGGGTGGAAGTGCTCAAGCTCAGATCTCTCCGGGCGGATAAGCATGTTGCGCATGAACAGAGCGTGGTAGGCACGCGCGCAGACGACGCGGACCTTGATTTGGTACTTCTTGTCCCATCCTGCGTAACCGTCGATAACGTAGATGCGGTTCCTTGTGTTGAGGTAATCAATGGCTCTCTCGCGGTTAATCTTCCAGACCTTTGATAATATAGAGTTAGCAAACGCTCAATGTTTGTGTGGTGGCATAATGTGATAAACTGTGAAGAGTGCACGTGATGGTGGGGAAATTTTGGGGGATGTTGTCTTGGCGAGCTACGGTTGTCGGTAACGCCAACGGCAGTCAAAACCAGAAGGCGGGGTAACAGGGCAGTGATGTCAGGTCGGAATTGGCACCCGAGGAAAGCCGAAACATCACCCTCGCGCATTATCGTAATGCGACGACAACAAGACGTAAGCGTGCCAATGCAGACGCATTGAGGTCTTGGGAGCACGGGATCCGGGGTAGGGATACAAAATGTAGACATGTAGATATTCGCAAAAAAAGGTTCTCTTACCTCAGTAGTCATTGGCTTGTTAACAGGGCCCCACCAGATCTCGTTCTCAGAAGATGGCTCCTTGACAATACGCTTGTCGAGAGGAGATCTGCCGGTCTTCTTTCCGGAGTATGCAGTAAGAGCACCGCTCGATGTGATGGCTGAACCGGTCTCGTAAACTAAGGCATCTTCGTAGAGGGCAGCGACTGAGGGGTTGGGGACCTGAGAGAGCATATGTCAGTGGGGTTAGATTTTCAGAGAGTGGCAGGCAGGACATACGATGGCAACGCGGTCATAGTCGAGGTTGGCCTTCTCGTGGAGCTCCTCCTCGAGCTCAGTGTGCTCGAAAGAAGGTCTAAGACACGCATGTAGTCAGTATATTGATCCGAGGCAGGTAGACAGGCAACGACGACGAGGTCTGAGGGACAGGCAGGAGCAAGTGGGAAACTCACGCAACACCACCCGGGTGCAGGGCGGTCTTGTTGACGGTGTTGGAAACCATGGTGCGCAGTGAAGTGGAGTGGTAGTTCAGATTTCCAGATGCAAGTTGTTTAGATCGAGGGCCAAGGTGTGATGGATCGGGAGTAGGGGTCATAGGACGACGAGTTGGGCCATCGCCTTCTTTAAGTACAGGAGCCATGGAGGGACGATGATTGTATCTTCGGGAGAGAAACGGGTAACTCTTTGGAATGGAAGGTCTAGTCTCGGGACCGTGAGGCTGCTAAGAGATGAGAGTGTGGAGTAAGAGTGGTGAGAGGACAAACAGATGTGTGATGATGTGGGTGACTTGTGGGTGAGAAGAGGTGAATGGACCAATGGCAGGAGTGGGATATTTGTAGTTGGTCAAGGAGAGGTTCCGAGCCGAGTTTTATAAGGCGCAGGTATAGAAAGAGCAAGGAGAAAGTCGGAAGAAGGAGGAAAGA
The DNA here is from genome assembly GCF_001662655.1 of Pseudogymnoascus verrucosus. NCBI lineage: Eukaryota > Fungi > Ascomycota > Leotiomycetes > Thelebolales > Thelebolaceae > Pseudogymnoascus > Pseudogymnoascus verrucosus. Next base: position 24,798 of record NW_017263737.1, read on the forward strand.
AGAGACGTGATGTTACGGAAGTTACGATGTTTAGGAAGTGTTAGGGGCAGTGAGTGAAGTTAGGCAGGTACAGTGGACAAAGAGTGGACTGGTGAGTGGACTGTAGTGGACAATAGGCAGGTCAGTGGTTTAGAAGTTGGTGTAGAGTGGTGTTTGAGTGGTGTGTAGGAGTGGCATTTCGGAGCGGGCAGAATAATGAGCCGGAGGAAGTCGGAGATGTTTTAATGGGCTTGTATGGGCTTGTATGGGCTTAGATGGGCTGGATGGGGTTTGGGATGGGGATTGAAGGGGGCGTGACAAAGACCAGATGGGGAGAAATGTGGTGAACGGGGTAGGTAGAGCCAATGACGTCTATCCAAAACAGTGGGTCCAACCTGATTTTGCGTGTTTTTGCGTGTTTTTGTGTATTTTTGTGGTATTTTGCGTGGTTTGCGTGGTTTGCGTGGTATTTGCAGGTCAGCCTGACCTGGTACGGGGTGTACAGCCTTGGTTTCATGGGCTGGGATGGGCTGGGATGGGCTAAAATAGGTACTTGATCGATGGTAGTCCATGCCACTGTGACTAAAGTAGCGCTCCTAACCAGCCACTTCAGCCACTCAGGACCCAGTCTATGGTAATCCTTGCCGAGCCGGTTCTCATCGTAGCTTCATATTTACAGAAAGCGGCAGTAAGTATCCTACCAAGTATGGAGTACATACCACGATAGTCTGATCAGGCATGTACGATTATCAGTTTCTTCACTTTTGCAGGCATTCAATGGCTTGGAATCTACATGGTAAAGAAAGTAAACCCAGCACCGTAGAATGCCCAGCATTGTAGAATGCATCATGCCAGCAGGGCTGGCTGGAAGGAAGTCTTCGGTCTTGGGTCTCGGGTCTTGGGCCTTGGGTCTCACAGTCCCCGGTCTTGGTGATGATGCAGAGAGAAAAGAAATCGAGACACAGAACAGCATGCCAAACACTTGCATCCAAAAACCCGTACCATCACCATTCTAGGCCTCGCCCGCATCACCGCCACCACCACCAAAAATACTCCTCTCCCGCCACGCAAGCTACCCCTTGGCACACGACCACCGCCGACCAAACACCGCCAGCGAGGCTCTGTATGGCTCCCTCTCGTGTCCCAAAACAGCACTTACCTACGAACTGTACGACCAGGTGATCAACCCAGCGATCCTGGCCCCCCGCCGTCCGCCAAACAAATAAAAATTCAGGCACGAGCATGACCGCGCCCGGCCCTCACCGACCGGGCTTCACCGTCCCATTGAGCAATATCTCATCTCTTTTTAAGTCGCAAGTCAGACAGGGCGTGAATGTCATCGCTCATCACATCACATTACCACTTCCAGCCCAGCCCAGCATACCCTGTAGAGAGAGGTCCAGACCGCGAGTCTCGCAAGCGCCAATCATCACCGGCACCGCCGATGGATTAATGCGGGGTGTGCCAATGCGGTGCCAATGGAGCGCCAATACCTCCCGTACCCGTCTCCCATCCTATCCCCCAACCCAGCCCAACTGGTATGTGCCGAGAACCCCCCAAGGTCGATTATTTACCTACCTACTGAGTGAGTGAAAAGTGCGGAGAAAACTTACGCCAACCAGCCAGCCAGCTACCCAGAACAGGCAGCCAGGCAAACAAACCAGCAAGACCAACTGACCAGCCCACCGACTCATGGCCCTGCGTACGCCGTAAGGTACCAAGTACCCCATGCCTCACGCATAGTACACACGGCTATCTTCCAGAACGAAAACACGGGAACTAAGCGGCAAATCACTTTCCCCCCCCTTCCGAGAAGCCTCGCTCTAATAACTAGCGAAGCTCCTTGATGCCGAAACGCTCCAAAAACGAACGTCACTGGACTGGCCCCGGCGGAATTGGGGCGAAGTGCATGGTTTGGTATGTACTCGATGTTTTGTTACAAAGGGGGAATACATCCCTGTTCCGAATTGGGGAATCAGGCGATTTTTTCACGATAATTGGCGTCGGACAAAATATGTGAGGCTGGTGGTGGCCGAGGGAAGCCGCGGGATGGCGAATCGCTGTGTGACCTTCCAGCCGCCGCTGCGTCGGCAGTGATAGATCATCTTCAGCTCAGCTTGGGAGGCAGTAGTGAAGATAGATGCCGTTATGCTTCATGGCTGCTCCCATTCATGAGGGGGACGGAGGTTCATTTTCTATAGAGCTTCCTTCCCCATACTCCCATACCTATAAACCCCCATCCCACCCATCCATCCCACCCCCACAAACCCTCCAAGGTTGCTCTCCCCTCCCTCCCTCCCTCCCTCACCACCCACCACCCACCACCCACCACCCCCATCTCTCATCCCCCCCTAATCCCGAGCAATCAGATAAAAAAATAATCCGTTCTATAATTAATCCCGCACCCGTCCCATTCTCCCGATTACCGAATATTCGCCCAGGCGTAGCAAGTAGGCCCCCCGGACCCGACATTTCCCTAAGGCGTTGCAGGCGTTGCAAGCGGTTGCGTGGATGGTGGGTCCAAGTTTGCACGTGAAAACGTTTGTGGTGGGGATGGTGGGGCAGGGGCGAAGGGAAGTTGGGATTGATCGGATGGTTGTACCGATCGAATTTGTACGTGAGGACACGATAATGTATGTGATGTGGTGTAGAAAGAGGGGTGAGGGAGCACTGTTGTAACACCGAGCTGTGCTCGCTGGTGCGAAGGTGATGGAGTGGAGGAAGGTGGTTGTCGTGGGTAGCTTCGTTGTGGTGGTGTGTGATAAGAGCTTCCCCCGTCCTTATCTGCATCTCACCCCTTCCAGCACCAAATTCGGGGAAATGGGAGTGTAGCGGCGGTAGTAGGGGTAGGGGGGGACGGACAGGGCGGATAAGACATCTGCAGATAGGGATACCGAGATAGGATACGTCATTGAGGGCGGGAATGGTCCGTATCTCCTCCTCCTTGGAGGGGTGATAGGGGGGTTATGGTGACGATGGTGTGGTGAGGGAGGGGCTTGGCGGTTGGCGGGATGGGAGCCGAGGATGGATGAGGGAGGTTGGGGTTGGGGTTTATTAGGGGATTATGCAGTCGTCGTCCCCAAGTTTATTTCTGATTCTACAGCGGCTGAGGCATTTGCAGTAATTCCTGCGAGAAGTTGCCATGCTTCTAGTATGTGAAGTGCGATGACCTACAGTCTTGGCTGCGCGCGGGCAGCTGTGCGTGATACAGCAGCATCATGCAATGCATTGAGATCCGACAGACATGCTCACGTGGAGTCTCAAACTGCATCTTGGCCAGCAGCGGTATGATGTCTCAAAGCATCTTGGCCAGCGATCGTATGGTGGTGAAGGTGATGATGATATGTTCATTACTCTATCTAACTTCCTCCTCCTCGCAAACACCCGCGGGAGGCGCAAATAAATCGATCTTGAAATGGGGCGGGTCTGCGTGAAATTCCAAAGATGGCGGTGGTGAATGGTAAGATGTTTACGTTGGGTGGACGGGGCACACGATAAGTGTTTACATGATGACTTCGTTGGCGACGTCCTGGAATCTTGTTAGCACTCGTTCACTCAACTCACACACATCCCCAGAAACCCCGTGATCTTGTAGATGACGGGTAGTAAGGGGAAGGGGAAAAAAGACTCACCCTCTTCAGCTCCTTGTACGGCAAACAAACACAATTCTGCACCCTCACCTCCTCCCCCACCCCACACTCCTTCCCCAAAATCGTAATACTCTGCACCTTAACCCCATTCTTGATGATGCTCGTCGTATGGCTATTCACGGGAGTCGGCGTGCCCTCCACACGCGCCCACGCACCAATGCGGCTGTTCCACCCGAGAATCGAGTAAAGCACACACGCATCGTGCTTAACCTCGCAGTTCTCGAGGACGATGCTCTCCTTAATACGCACACCGGCACCAATGACCGCGCGGGGACCAATCGACACATTCGGGCCCAGCTTGGCGGTTGGGTCGACCTGGGCGGTTGGGTGGATGAAGACGGGTGGCAGGATGTTGGCGGACGGCTTTGCGAGCTCGGCCGGGTTGGTCTGCCAGGCCTTCTGGAGGTAGAGGGCGTTTGCGGGGACGGCAGAGCCGGCGGTTTTGATCTGGCGCCAGAAATCCTTGGTCTCGTGCACGAAGAACTGTCTGCTGTCTGCGAGGTCGGCGAGGATGTCCTGCTCGAGGCGGAGGACCTCGTTCTTGGCCTCGTCGTCGTCGTTGAAGTAGGACGAGGAGAGGTTCTCAGAGGAGGGGTAGGTGTACAGGCGTGGACGGTCGGAGCGGCGCTTGATGGCGCTGCGGATGGAGGGGAAGATGGTCTCGGTCGAGAAGAGGTACACGCCGCAGTTGATGAGGTTGGAGATGTGGGACTCGGGCTTCTCGACGTAGTGGAGTACGCGCTTCGAGTGAGGGTCGGAGACGATGCAGCCGAAGTTCGAGGCGGCGTCCTCGCTCACGCGGGTCCCGAGGATGACGGCCTCGGCGTCGCGCTCCTCGAAGAGCTTGAGCATGTCGTTGAGGGGGAAGGAGCAGCAGACGTCGGCGTTGAGGACGAAGAAGCGCTCGGGCTTGCCCTTAAGGATGGCGTCGCGGAAGTGGTAGAGCCCGCCGGCGGTGCCGAGGGCTTCGTACTCGCGCAGGTATTTGATGGTCAGCTCGGGGAACTCGTGGCTGGCGTCTTTGATGAAGTCGCGGAAGACGGTCTCGTCGTAGTAGCCGATCATGCACACTTCTTGGATGTCGGGCACTTTGGCAATGGCGGTCAGGCAGTGCCAGATGATGGGGTGGCCGGCGATGTCGAACAAGGGCTGTTGAGGGCGAGTTAGAATTGAGACCTCGTAGATAGGGATGGAGGAGGGGGAATTACCTTTGGGACGTCAAGAGAAAGAGGTCTGAATCTGGTTCCCCTGGAGGGGCCGCCAACCTGTAAAAGTATCAATTACCTCGAACGGACACCGTATTTGCTGCGTGAGCTCACCAAGATGACGGCCTTGGTGTTGTGGCCACCAGCACCATTCTGCTTCTCTCTGTGTGGGACCTGGAGAGACATATTTGCTATGTGATCGTAGCTGCGCGCAAGGAGTTCCTGGCTTGTGTGAACAGATATTATCGGTCGCCTTGTTGTCTGGAACATCCCACTGAGGCACAAGGGGCAGCTGGAAAAATGATGTTCCGACCAAGTACGAGTTCACGTGATGGGTTTATTTCATCGTGTCCCATTGTTGACCAGCCATTGGGTAAATTAGCCATGGCGGCCATTTGTACCAGTTTGGAGGTTTAGATTTCGGTTTTTAATTGACTATGTATCTCTCGCGGCAATTATTTCTATGATACTGGCCCGAACCAGTACTGACTCGCCTTCGACGAAATTATTGTGCGCACAGCAATTCCGACAAAGACAGGAAAGCAAAAAAAGTGACTTGTACGACAGAGGTGTTTTCACCGCCAGTCACGGCCTCATCACTTTCCACAGCAAAAATTGGTAGGGGAACCTGTGCGACCGTGAATTCCTATGAAAAAATAGCCCCTGTGTTGCCTAATCAATACTTGGCTGCAGTAGCTGAGACAGATCGGGCAACAGACGGCAAGTTGGAATGATAGCCCCTTTGTATCTGTTCACTGATTAAGGACGGAGGTGCTCACTCTCAAGATAGCCGAGACGCATAATTCTGGTGGTAATCGTATCAGCCGCGTGCGTTTGTCCGTGGATGACAAGTTAAGCTTAAATAAGCGCAGAACATCAAATCTCCCACGACAGTGCGGGGAGCGTCGTCTCCATTCTTCTCTCCGTAGTTATTGGACAGGATGCATTCTCTTCCTTGTATGACTTACGATACCCCTCACATATTTGAGATAAGTGTTGCAATGGCGACTCTTTTGCGAAATATGATAGGCTTTCGAATCTCTTTCGAATCTCCGTCTGTTCCGAAGCATCCTGCAATGCTCGGGGGGCTGGTATTCTCGCGTTGTGCTCATGCAAATATAAATTGAGTGCATCTTCCTTCGATTGGACTTGCTTTACTTCTCTTACCAATTGCTATTCTGTATTCGTATTTCTCCGACAAAGCGGTCCTCGTTGTGCAATCCATTCCGTTCAAGTCAAGCCCACAAGCCAAGTCAAATTCACTTCAGCTTCAGGTTGTTGAGACGTATTATTGTACTATACACCTACTAGTAGTTGGTTGTATGATACTCTGACAAGGACTGAAGAACCTGGCCGAATTTTATTTTGTTCACTTTATTTCGCTCCAGAAATTATATCATCCATACATTTACCATCTTTTTACGCCTTGTATTCTATGCAGTAGGCAGTGGTGAAAAGACCCACGTTGCCTTTGTATATTATATGCTGTGATACCTTGCTACGGCTCTTTACCTCGCGTCTTTTTTCCACAGACCTGTTCTTTTAGGTACGCAGTTTCCCTTTACTTCAGTTGTTAGTTTACCTGCTCGGGACTCGACGTGAAAGCTCCAACAACAAAACTCCACGCTAAATGGGAGTTCCCTTTCTAACTTTTGTTTATTTCACCCACTACATGGGACTTTCTGGCTCACACAACTTATTTCTTCCACCTTTATACCGTATGGCACAAAACTACTGAAGGAAGCTAATCCCCCGCAGAACAAGTCTGTATTTTGCAACTTCCATGAACAGTCTCAAGGCAGAATCTGTTCCTAGGTTACACCGCATTCCCAAGATGCCTCCTGCGAGATCAAATTACCAGAAGGCCATGGTGGATGATGTCAACATGGATGATTTTAATTCATCTTTCGAAGCTCATGGCCTACCAGTGCCATCCAGTGATACTTTCAGGTTCACTGGAAATGGATCCATCACACCGGCGGCCTCTGAGTTTTCTCAGACCCTCCCTGGTATGTTCTACTCAACGCGTGGCACCGACCTATTGCTTACTATTTAGTTCTTCCACCTATGCAGCGATCATCTGCTCCCTCCCAGGAATCTGGGCTTCACATTGTCGGGCGCCGTGTACAAGTTCTTGTTGATGCTATCAACGACATCCGAGGAATGGGTGTCGACTATCTTGTTGATCTACCTCAACTTGTCCTCGTTGGTGACCAGAGTGCAGGTGGGTCAAACAAAAACGCTTTGAACCGAGACAAGAACTGACAACTGGCATAGGAAAGTCAAGCTTGATGGGAGCTCTCACCGAAATTCATCTCCCTCAAGACTCGGGATGCTGCACAAGATGTCCTACCCACATCAAGACAGGCCATGCAGAGACATGGAGCTGCAAGATCTCATTGCACCTTTCATATAATTACGCGCCGCGAGATCCCAACCGCCCAATTCAAGCGAATGAAGTCACCAAAAACAACCCCTTCCCGCCGTGGAAGGAGATGCCCATGGTGACAAAAGAGTTTGTTGTCATCACTGATAAGAGTGAGCTTGAGGACGCCTTGAGATGGGCTCAAATCGCGATTCTGAACCCCTCCAAGTCGCACAAATACTATATGCCTAGTGCCCAGATCAAGATGTCTCCAGGTAGGAATATGACAACTGAGGCTAAATTCTCGCCAAATGTGGTATCGGTCGAGATGTCTGGCCCAGGCCTTCCTCCTCTATCCTTCTTTGATCTTCCCGGGATATTTCAAAATCCTAGCCAAAAGGAAGATGACTACCTGGTGAAGGTTGTGGAGAATCTCGCAAAGAAGTACATCAAGCACCAACAGGCGCTTGTTATCCATGCCCTACCAATGTCGGCGGATCCTACGACCTCGAGAGCTGGAAAGGTCATACGTGATCTGAAAGCCGAAAACCGAACACTTGGTGTTCTTACCAAGGCAGATTGTCTTCAGGTTGGCCATTCTGACTCCCAGTTTAAGGAACTTTTGGACGGGCATACTCATAAGGTCGAGCATGGGTACTATGTTACCAAACAGATGCAGACTTCGTCGGACTCTGGCTATCCAAGTCGTGACGGAGGATACCATGCTAGATCGAGGAAGAGTGAAGAGGACTTTTTCGACAAGCAGACTCCTTGGTCTAAAGGATGGAACGGATACCGCAATCGATGCGGAACCGAAAACCTGCAGCGCGCTCTTTCGCAGAAGTTTGCTGCTCAGATAATAGCAAGGTACGTGAAATATGATCGCAGCTATCGGGGGTTTATTTTTGTAATATCAGCTAACATAAGGACTAGCATCCCCCAGATCGAAGAGACCGTCCGCGCACGCTCCGAGGAGATCGAGGAAGAGCTTGCGAGGCTGCCTGAGCTGCCAACACATAACATAAGCCAAGTTGTGCTCCAAGAACTCGCCAGGTTCAGCCAGCAAATGCAGGCACTCGTGGATGGGACAGACTTTACTCTTCATAGCGCGTGGAATACGTTAAACAACCAACTCTACGAAGCTTTCCATGAGCACCTACAGCCAACATTCAAGGTCGGGGAGCCTCGGGGTTTGCCCCCTCCTCCCAACCAAATGGAGATCGATGGCCTTGAGATCATCAGCATAGACGGCGACAGCACTGTTCTTGACAGAGCTGGATTTGATTCGCCGCCTAATGTTCGTGCTGCAGCCAAAGAGGAGCAACAGATTAGATCTCCGAAGAGGTTTGCGAATGGAGCTGAGAAGTATCCCAGTATTCCAGCAAACCCGAAGAACCCATTCCTAGCTTATAGGCAGAATAAGCTGATAGCCAGCATTGGTAAGATTCGAGAAACCTTGGCAAAGTACAGCAAGCCAGGATCTCTAGGCCACGTCGACTTCAAGGTTAAAGATGAGCTCTGCATGAGGGCCGTCAGAGTATGGGAGCTCCCTATGGAGCTGTACATTGACCGTGTCCTTGAAATGTTGAAGGAGCATGCTCAAAAGATCTTGGGTCAAGTCCTCTCGAAGTGGAGCCAGACAGAACTGTACAAGCAGGCATTTCAGGAACTCGAAGGTTTTGTTAATAACTTCGAGGGCAGCATGAGAACAACGTGCCAGGATATCCTGAATGTTGAGTTTTACAGGTTCTTTACAATCAACAGGAGATCATTTGATCACTACGTGGAAGTGGAGTCGAAGAAGATCAAGGATGTTCGCAGGAAGCAACGCGCTATGGCCCTGGCGGAGCAGATGATGGTTGGCGTCAATATTAGAGGAGACCAGAATCAAAGAATGCAAATGCTTCAGCATAAATTGAAGGGCATCAAGGACGAGGACCTGGGCGAAGACCCGTTCAAGATCGAGATTGAGGTTGCCGCCTTCGTTAGAGGCTACTATCTCACGGCCGCAGACCGCGTCTGCGATCAAATTTGTCTCACCATACACAGCGATCTCTTCAAGCAGGTTCATGAAAACATCTTTCTCTACTTGGAAGGCAAACTCGGTCTGTACGAGGGAAATAGTAAGTAGCCTACCTGCTGTGCTTTATGTGCGACATACTGACGAGATACTAGCCGAAGAGCGTTGCCGCGAGCTTATGGAGGAGGACCCCCACAGCGCACGACGCCGCCGCAGCCTTCAACAGGAGAAGGCGAAGCTCCAGGAGCTCACGGCTCGTCTGGTGAAACTCGCTGAGGACGACAGAAGCGCTTCGGTCTTCGAGGAGCGCATGGAGACCCCAGAAGCCACCATGAGCATGTGATGTTATTGACGATACTGTTGATTCGCTGCCTCGAGTTGTTTTTTTCTTACTTCTTTCTTTCTGTTTGCCAACATCTTCGGCGCACACACGGTAAAAGCAGTGGTTCGGCGTTCGCCTGGTCTTGTTACAGGAAAGCCAACAATAATTGTGCAACAGTACGGCCAGGCCGGCTTGTCTGAAAAAAACCGCGGCGGCGTATGGGTTTCAGAATAGGCGTACATGCACCCAGACTAGTTAACCTGTCATAATAAATGCAAAACATCATGAAAACGAGGTTTTTTTCTTCTTCCTTTTCCTGCCCCGATCCCATCGTGCATGCGTACGTCGTTGTCACCGGTGGCTACCAATCACCACAACCCGCAGTCAAGCCACACCTGCACAGCCTCACCTGTCGAGCGGAGTCTCCTCCCGCAGACCCCTGACCAGCTCAACTCTTGGATTACAAAGTACCACCACTACCACTCATACTGAACTGTACGCGCATGCCTCTAAAGTAAACCAACCTGCATCGGCCCCTCCCATCCACTCCTACCGCAAGTCCCAGGGCACTCAATCAGCAAGCGCCAGCACTGCGACTGTGCCCTGTTCTCCGACTCCAGGCTCGTCCTGACCTGACCAAACTGACGTCTCGCTGCCCCAGAGTGGGCCGCGCGTTAACTTTTGGGTAACTTGTACCTCAATTATAACCCGTAGCTTACAGGGCTACGGGGACATCGCCAGGGAGAGATCCGTGCAATCGGCCAATCGCGATAAGACAGCAGAGGCCTGACCTGTTTCGGGCCTGGGCGGGTATTTTGGGGCTTCGATCTTTCTTTATTGCTTTGCGTGTCCCCGGTGGACTTTTTTTGTAGAGCTTCAAACTACCTTTTTGTTGACGAGGCAGTATCTGTGATTGCTTCTTGATCTACGCTGTGAAAGGATACCTTGTTGTGTATTCACAGCTTCTTGGAGTCGGTGAGAGCTTGCCGCTCATATTACTACACCGCAACTTTCCGGCCAGACTAGACCAGCATCTCCCAACAGCATTTTGGGTGAATGAAGCTGGTCCTCAGCCCGGACCACTAGCACCTGGAATTTACACATCATGGAGACAATAACGATCGTGAACAAGTCTGGGAAGATCGTGGGCACAGTACGAATAAAGCTCCCTCCCTCAGAGCCACCTCAAGGAGCTAACTAGTCCACAGAGCAAGCACCTCCTCAACATATTCAAAGAAGCGAAATACGCCTACCAAGAGAAGAAAGCCGAGATCCGAGCAGAGATACACGGCAAGAATGAGGACAAGCTGGCGAGGAGGCTCGAGAATGTCCGCCTCGAAGAGTCCAGATCCGTAGCTTCGTCGAGGCGCTCACATCGCAGTCATAAAAGTCGTCGGCCGAAGCATGAAGGCGAGTCGTCGAGGAGACCAGCCACAGCCCTTACGGAACGGAACTTAGCTGCCGCATCAGAAGCAAGCGGAAGCGTCGCGGGCTCAAGATATGGTGGCTCTAGACCTGCGACTTCGCATCGATCGCCAACGGTCTACCAAGCGCCGTATCAAGCTCCAACGGTCTACCAAGCGCCATACACCGAAGACTACAATGCCTCGAGACCTACCCTCGTCCGACACCACACGGATTTCCCTCCTCGATACGAGCCCGCGCCTATGGGCTACAACTATCACGACTACCCACCTCCGCCTCCCCTTCAGCGTTCCATGACCTCCCCGAATCCCAACCATGACGATGGTATCGATATGAATATGGCATATGGCGAACTCCCGCCCGACCTGGCTATGCAAGTCTACCCACGACAGCAGGAGGAGCAAAAACAGGAGTTAAATGGCCTCATGTCCAAGCTCGATCACCTAATGGTTGAAGCGCACTGCGTGCAACACACCGCTACTACGATTATCGCCTCGTTACAAAAGAACCCCGAGGCCATGGCAGCGGTGGCTCTCACACTCGCAGAGATCTCTAACATCCTCACGAAGATGGGCCCTGGCTTCCTGGCTGCGATCAAGAGCTCCTCGCCAGCTGCATTTGCACTACTCTGCTCGCCGCAATTCCTCATCGCCGGCGGTGTCGCAGTGGGCGTCACGATCGTCATGTTCGGCGGATACAAGATCATTAAGAAGATCCAGAAGGAGATCAGCGACAAGAAGGAAGTGGACGAGAGCTACCGCGTGGACGAAGCTATGGTTTTTAACGCAGACAACTACAGTATCGAGTCTTGGCGCCAGGGTATTGCGGAGGTTGGGGGGGAGAGTGTCTCGACCAGCGTGGATGGGGAGTACATAACCCCTAAAGCGGAGATACTGCGCAAGCAGCGGATCAGGGACAGAGCTATGGAGGAGCGGAGTGGTGCGCCACGGTCGCCATCGGTGGGCGCGAGTAGTAACGCGAGCACGGTCAGGAGGAAGCCGGTGCCGGTGTATATGGATTCGAGTCGGACGGTTGTGACGGAGAGTGCGCGGACGGAGAGGTCGAGTCGGACGTCTAAGACGACTAAGAGTCGGCGGACGTCGAAGTCGGAGACGGGGAGGTCGGAGAGCACGGTGAAGCCGAAGAAGGAGAAAGAGGGGAAGGAGAAGAAACCGAAGAAGCAGTCCGCGATTAGTGTCCTGTTTAAGGGGTCATCGTCGATTAAGAAGGATAAGAGTGTCGTTTGAGAGTAAATGAGCGTGCGATACCAGTGCCAGCAAAAATACAGCGGAAATACACAGTTGGGAATCCTTTTTGGGGGTGTTCTTGGAGCGAGTTTTTATACGCATGGTTGCGAGACCATCCACCTCATCTATACAGATGCCTTTTTTATATAGAGGTAGAATATTTTGTAATAATTACAGGAAGTTAAATCCAAAAGCTTGCTTGAAAAGGGTGTAGATGAGAGAGTAGAGTACTTTACTCCTGACAATATGATAAGGATAATGGAACCCTGAATGCCGAGCCAGTCCCCACCGATAAGCCAGCCCCAAATGTCAATCGCTCCCCATGCTCATGCTTCGATCTCCATATTCATAGTCCAGTGCACAATCTTCTCTGCACAAACCTTCCCTGACTCTAAGAAAAACAAATGAATAGTCACTGCCAGCCGATTTAGATTCTGTAATGCTATATAAATGCCATCATTTCCCTTTTTCCCCTGCCCAAGTTATCGTTCCTCACCCCAATAATAGAACTAGAGCCGCATCGCTACGAACCTCGGCCCGCCTGCACCTCAAATCCGGGGAAACCATCACAACCTACAATTTTTGCCCATAACCCATTTCCTCCACGACAACCCGATATTTCTTTCGCCGACACGGGTACAGGAATGCGCCTGTAGCTACAAAACCCACAGTGCGCACAACTCCTTCCTCCTTGCCCAGCATGTCCTTCGACCCCTCCCAATGCGTGGGCGACTGCCCATTCTGCACCATCAGCACAACCTTCGCCGCGACGCCCCCCTCCGCACCCATAGCCTTCAACGCGGACCTCGTCTCACCGGCCGCATTCGTGGTGCTCAGCACGCCGCTGGTGATGGCGTTTTTGGATATCATGCCGTTGTCGCCGGGGCACTTGCTGGTTACGACGAGGGCGCATCATGAGAAGGTGTCGGATGTGACGGAGGAGGAGGCGAGGGAGTTGGGGTATTGGTTGCCGGTGTTGAGTAGGACGTTGGCGAAGGCGACGGGGGTGTGGGATTGGAATATTGTGCAGAATAATGGTAGGTTTTGGACCGGCGGCGTGTTGAAGGGGGGGGGAGGGGGTGTATGGGGCAAATGGCTAATGTGTGTGTGTTTAGGCGCTGCTGCTGCACAGGTTGTGCCGCATGTTCACTTCCATATTATTCCTCGACCGGCTTTGACTCCGGAACTTCGCAATAAGAGCTTTACTATGTTTGGGAGAGGGCAGAGAACGGACCTCGATGAGGAGGAAGCGGCCGAGCTGGTGGAGAAGCTCAGACAGGAACTGGCGAGGGAAACTGGGAAGCCGAAGATATGACTGCCATGTCGGCTTTGCCTGGTATAATAAGATGGGCGGATGGGATTGTACAACATAATGCCTCTCGACGAGTATCATTTATACGATAGTTTGCGTTGAAGTTGCGGGGTGGGCGGTGATTGGCGGATTAAGCATGGATCTACAAGCGGATGTTGTATGTTTTGGAAGGTTAGAGATGAGATTTGGGATACCGCGAGAGTTTATTTAGAATATTTGATAGCGATATTAGATACTTTTCAACTTCATCTTTTGTTGGCGTGAACAGAGACACAATATGGTACCTGGTTGTTGCCGCCACCACTAGCTTCCGTCGTAACCACAGAGCTGCCTCTTTGGGACTGAATCTATCTCACTTCCACAACGTAACCACCTAGTCCCCACAGCCTTTCTTTTAGACATATATCTACCTCATCTCCATAACATAGACACCGAATAGTATTTACACCGTTTCTTTTAGACTACTTCCTACCTCTCAACAACCACAATGCCCAAAATGACCTACACCTCCCCCAGCTCCTCCCCCCACCCCATCCGCCCCCGCCTCATCATCCACGGGGGCGCAGGCAACATCCTCCCCTCCAACCTCCCCCCCTCCGACCACCACGCCTTCACCACCGCCCTCCTCCACATCCTAGCCCGCACGCACGCCTACCAAACCACCACCCCGCTCCCCACCGCCCTCGACGCCGCAACCCACGCCGTCACCCTCCTCGAGAACTGTCCGCTCTTCAACTCAGGGCACGGCGCGGTATTCACCCGCGATGGGACGAATGAGCTCGAGGCTTCGGTTATGGTGTCGAGGGGGCTGAAGAAGAGGGGTGTGGGGGTTATGGGGTTGAGTAGGGTGAGGAACCCAGTGCAGCTTGCAAGACAGATGTTGTTGAGAGGGGAGACGGATTTGGATTCTGGGAACGGGGAACACCGCGGCCCTATGGTCGCAGACGAAGAGGGGGTATTGATGAAAGCCAGCGGCGCACAAGGGCACTCCCAACTCTTCGGCCCCGCCGCCGAGCGTCTGGCCAAAGAATGGGGTGTTGACCTCGTCGAGACTTCGTACTTCTTCACGCAGAAGCGGTGGGATGAACACGTCGCCGGACTAGACCGTGAAAAGCGCGGCGGCTGCGCGACATGGGATGCGGAGTCGTTTGTGAGCCAGGGGACGTGTGGGGCAGTGGCGCTAGATGCGGAGGGGGTGGTTTGCGCGGCTACGAGTACGGGGGGGATGACGAATAAACTCGCCGGGAGGGTGGGGGATACGCCGACGCTGGGGGCGGGGTTTTGGGCGGAGGAGTGGGAGGGAGTTGTTAGAGGCGGTGGGGGGGGAGGGGCGGTGGTGGAGTTGGAGGGGGCGTTGAGGGGGGTGTTGGCGGATTGTTTTCCAGGGTGGGGGGGGTATGGGTATTTGCCTTTGGGTAGTGAGGGGGTGGTGGAGAGGAGGGGGGATACGGTGGTGAGGGCGATGGGGATGTCGGGGACGGGGAATGGGGATTCGTTTTTGAGGGTTAATGCTGTTAGGACTGTGTCTGCTATTGCGAAGTATAGGGGGGATGGATCGACGACGTCGTTGGGTGAGGCGTTGAGGGAGGTTACGGGGCCTGGGGGGGAGTTGCAGAAGAGTGCTGGGAAGAGGTGGAAGAAGACGGGAGAGGGTGAGGGGGGTATGATTGGGATTGAGTGTGCTGTTGTTAAGGGCCCTGATGGGGAGGTTAGGGGGACGAAGGCGTATGTGGCGGCGGAGTATAATTGTGGTGGGATGTTTAGGGCGACGGTGAATGAGGACGGGAAGGCTGTTGCGAGGGTTTGGAATGAAGGCCAGTATGGGGGCCTGGAAGGGTATGAGAATGAAGGGAAAGAGCATGACCCAAGGGATTTGAAAGGGGAGAAAGCTTGAAAGAGAACTGCATGTCACGCCGGTTGAAACTATGCTATACATAGATGCCATAGATATAAGTTTCGAATCTGATTTCATTATCTTTTTAGCACAAGTATCCTTCTACACATATATATAATACACCGTTCCCACCACCTATGCAAACAAACACGTTTTAAAAAAAGTTCCCAGTCCAGTATCTCGCAGATATGCAACAATCCTTGCCACTGTTGGCGAGGATATAGAAGAGTTGAGAGGCGGTACGCGTTCGAAGCGTATCGGAAGAAAGCTTAAGCCAGGGCTGGCATAGCCTTGCTGTCGGAAGGAGGAGGAGGTGGTGGTGGCAACTGTAAAAAGAAGTATTAGCAAAAGTCGAGGCGAAAGGGGAATCGTCAAATACGAACATCTAATCTCGTGTTCTCCGCCATCATCCTCTGGAATCCGATTCCGACACCCTCGATAACCGCGAGCAGGCAGGCACATCCTATCGCCGAGTTCCTCGCCGCCTTCATGCCGCCTCTGACAGCCAACGCTCCACCCGTGAAAAATCCAGCAATAACTGCGAACGTGTTAGCACAACTCATCCTCCCAATCTCCACCGTGCCAGAAGCACAGCACAGCACTCATCGGCATCGAGAACATACTAGCATTATACGGATCCTCCTTCTTGCGAATCCCCTTCACCGCGCAGTCGAAAGTCGAGAACAAGCCACCCCAGACACCGAAGTTTCCACCCAGCACAGGCGCTCGCGCCTTGATAGCCGTGAGCGCACCAATCCTACGCTCACCATACGGCGAGTTCCTGAAGCCCTTGACACCGTGCCACACAGCGCCTCCGATGGCCTGGTCGGCGAGTCAGCAAAATTTCGATTATCAAGGGGGACGGACGGGGGGCGTCAGGGCGAGTCTTACTCCCATGGAAAAGGCACCGCCGAAATCATTGAGTGCCACCCACGGACATGGGTCTCGGGTGTGATCCATCTTCTATAATGGCTGTATATGTCCCGCTTTCTCAAATCCCCCCAAACTCCTCAAGGCCCGTTGATGGACGGAAAGTTGCGAGGCTGGCCGGTTCGGTCGGCGTCGTTGAGGCGTTGGCTCCGTTCGGATTCGCGAAGGAGAGGCTGTGGTGGGTATTACGTGGTATAGCGGCCCTGGTGATGAGAGATGGGGCCCAAGGGTTGTCGTCGTTCGGCGGAGCGTGGGAAATTGTTAGATTGGCCCTTTTCTCGATGGAAGGCAAGATGATGCGCTTAGAATTTACTAGCGCGGTCGGAATGGGTGCCGGTAGGTTCCGCGGCTGTAAAAAGCTACCGACATTTCGGACATGGGGGCGAGGAACACTCGTTTTTTTGGTGTACTATGGTTGAAATAAGCAAAAATGGTGGCTATAAAAAGACAAATTGTATTATATCGCTGCCTCTGAGGCTTTTATAGAGAAAGAAGTCGAAGTTATAAATATTTCTTAATTATAGGCGCCATATTCATGGTGCCAGCGACGCGCCATTATGGCGCAAAGTCCCAATGAGTCACGTGCTCAGGGATAGGAGGGCGATCAAATTTGATAACTGCCTTCCCTGTTGTGTTCGAGACATCGGAGACCGTATACCGTATATTGCTGGTTACTCATACTCTCCAGAGATCACGAATTTGAGACTTCCAAGATCTATCACAGACTCACCGCCCCCAGTCCTACCCATCCTCCATTCCCAACAGTTGAAAAACCCAGCACCAACAATGAGAAACTGTCAACGCTAGTAGGTATTCCATTGGGCACTTATCCAGCTGATCGTGTGCCTTTCGAGGCCTTGCATATGCGCCTTACCATTAGGAACCGCCTTGAACCGCCCTGTGTGGTTTGACAGGGCGAGGTGCGCAGGATAAAAACAAAAATTATCGGTTTCTCTCCACGATGGCCACGTCTTTTCGACGTGGCACTTGACCTTGAAGTGTCATCCCCCATACTATTCAAACTAAACAAGGCCATTCCACGATCCATTGCAGTTAGCCAATACATATGTAGCAATGTTCCTGACGATCCTCAAACAATTACTTGGTAGCAACTTCCTTTATCCAGTTATGATAGGTAGTATACGTGGGGAGAGTCATACCGGCTCTGCCGCGCCGTGTGAAACCAAAATAAACATGGAGCAAACGGACGGGAGAATCGCTCCTGTCAAATGAACATGAGTTAGTCTGTCACTCTCTCTTTCCTCAAGAGATTCTGTATATAAATTGAGACATTTCGCCATTGGCCCTGGTTCTTGCGCCATAAGGGTCCAGTGTCGAGCGTCCGTGATGCCAGATATGGGAGAAAGCTCTGAATTATGCCAACTCAAGCCACTACCCCCCAAGAATATCGTCGCTTTGAGCGGTGGAACGCCTGCGCAAGAACTAGCAGCTTCAGAGATTCTGTAATCGCTAGTCTGATGCCTCTGCAATATCGTAGTGTAGAGGGTCTGGTGGATCATGGACCTTCACTCGACTCACTCCGCCGCTACTGGAGCAGCTCCAACACTAGTAGTAGTGATCAAGACAGTGGTAAGCAAGCTCCTTATATATTTCCTTTCGCCGCTTTTGTGGGAAAATATAGCTTCTTTCATGATCCAGTCAATCTCCGAAGATTGAAGCATTCACATTTGTGATCAAGTTGGCACGTGTGTGTTGAGTCGGTGAGCGTTGCTTGATGTTTGTTGGTGGGGATAGATAGTCCAAAAACCAATCGAGGCTCGCTACCTTGCAAACTACCATCACCGAGAACCGACGTGGGGTTGAAACCTCAACTCTACACAAATGGAACATCAAGGAGCGAGCTCCAAGAGAGGAGAACGCTCTCAGGGGCGCAATGTTTCTAACATAGCTGCAGAAGAAGCTCTAAATACCCCATCCAGCGAAGATGGCGACCGACACATCACAGCGGACCGATCGACTCTAGCCCAGAGCGCAGACGGAGACGACTCATCGCCAGAGCTCTTCCACCGGGTCCAACACGACAGCTCGATCCTCGCATTGACGGTGTCCGACAAATTCATATACGCCGGAACACAAGATGGCGACATTCTGGCGTGGTCGCTGGCCTCCTACGAGCTCGTCGCCCGGATAAAAGCACACAAACGAGCTGTCCTCTGCCTCACTCTGTCGCAAGACGGCCAGCTCCTCTTCTCTGGCGCAGGAGACGCCATTGTCAATGCATGGTGTCCCTACAGCTTGAAGCGCAAATACCACATCTACAGCACATACGATGTTGGCGACATCTTCAGTGTGGCGTACTCGACCCAATTCCAAACCATATATCTCGGAGCACAGAACACAAGCATTCAATGGTGCAGCCTGAAAGATTCGGATTCCAGGCAGACGCCGAATGAAGAGGGACACCCAGATAAGCGGAACCACAGGTTCTTTGACTCCAAGCAGGCTGGAGCGAAAGCGCCAACTCGCTCTGCTTCGCCTGGGCGCTCTGCTCAGTTGGCAACTGGAGGCGATATTCTCGAGATTGATCAGGCGCATATGAAGCACTACGCACATTTTGGATATGTGTACTGCATGCTCATGGTGCGTGGTGCTAGCAGGCTGATCGAGGCGGATGAGGACATGCTTATTTCTGGTGGGGGTGATGGGTCGATCAAGCTTTGGAAGCTCAGCGATGATCCAAATGATGTGATTGAGGAAATTGCTTGCCTCGGTGAAGATGATGCAGAGTCTGTATTATCCCTCGCCTTGGATGGATCGTTCCTGTACAGCGGAAAGCTTCGAGGCGTTATTGAGCTGTGGGATTTGGACACCAAGCAAAAGCTCCGTGTTATCAAGGCCCACAATGGTGATGTGATGGCTCTCCAGATGGGCTGGGGTTTCCTATTCAGTGCTGGGGCTACCGGGTTTTCCAGGGTAAGTGTGGCTTGTCTCGTCCATTGGCAACTATACTGACAGAAATTCTAGAAATACAGTACGGTGCAGTATGGCCAGTACAATCGGAGCTCTGAAAACTTCTCCCAGAAGTATCAGTGCATGAACCGCTGGAAGAGTCATGAAGGCAAGGTTATGGCATCCGCGACAACTAACTACAACGGCCAGCGCTTCTACATTACCGGTGCTAGCGATAGCTCAGTATCGATTTGGAACTTCAGCGAAACCCACCCCAGGGCCAACAGTGTTGGGGAATTCCAAGAAGACGTCCTCATCAAGTCACTGCAGGAATTCGTGTCTTACAAGACCATTTCATCCAGGCCGGATCACGCTGAGGATTGCCGCCGTGGTGCCACTTTCTTACGAAAGCTTTTCAAGAAGTACGGTGCGGAGACTGAGATGCTGAACACTGATAACCACCACAACCCGGTGGTTTTTGCAAGATTCAGCGGTAAACAGGCCACATCCGCCAAGCGCAAGAAGATTCTGTTCTATGGGCATTACGATGTTGTGGGTGCCGATGATAAGAAAGGGAATTGGATTATCGACCCCTTCCAGATGAAGGGTATCAATGGATACCTGTATGGTAGAGGGGTGTCTGATAACAAGGGCCCTATAATGGCGGCATTATACGCCGTTGTCGACTGCAAAAACGAAGGGTTACTTGACTCGGATGTTGTGTTCCTTATCGAAGGTGAAGAGGAATCTGGGTCAAGAGGGTTCATGGAGGCGGTCAAGCGCAACAAGGAGCTCATTGGAGACATTGACTACATCTTGCTTGCGAACAGTTACTGGCTCGATGACGACGTTCCCTGCTTGACATATGGTCTCAGAGGTGTCCTCCACGCCACCATCAGCGTTGACAGCAACCACCCTGATGTCCACAGTGGTGTTGATGGAAGTTTCATGATGGACGAGCCGCTCTTCGATTTGACGTCGATCCTCTCAGAATTGAAGGGCCGCCATAACCACATCAAAATCCCAGGATTCTACGATAACATCCTACCAGTGACGGAAGCCGAAGAAGCCCGCTACGACGATATTACCGACACCCTAATCCGCCGCAACCCCGAGCTAGGACCAGCCTCGGCGCTCAAGGCATCGCTAATGGCCAGATGGCGCCAGCCCAACCTAACAGTCCACCGCTACAAAGTCTCCGGCCCCGAAGGTTCCCTCGTATCTTGCCACGCCAGCGCCGCCATCTCCCTGCGCCTGGTGCCAAACCAAGAAGTAGAAGATGTCATCGAGTCACTCAAGACTTACCTCAACGCCGCCTTCCAAGAGCTAGACACCCACAACCACCTCACGATCACCATCGACAACCAGGCCGAACCTTGGCTCGGTAACCCCGATAACGCCATCTTCCAGACCCTCGAAAAGGCAATCATGGAAGTCTGGGGTCCCATCGATCCTCCCACTCGCCTCGCTCCCCGGAAGGACGCCCCAAAACCACAGAACGCCTTACCAGCCAGCCCAAGCCTCAAACCCACGCCCGCAACCGCCAACCTCCTCACCAACGGCAGCGATCACACCTCTCTCGCTAACATGCGCGAGCCTGCCCTCCCCGTTGATGGTGATGAGGCACCAAAGGGAAGGAAGCCCCTGTATATCAGGGAGGGAGGCAGTATTCCCAGCATCCGCTTTTTGGAGAAGGAGTTCGGAGCACCCGCGGCGCATCTGCCGTGCGGGCAGGCGAGTGATAGCGCGCATTTGGATAATGAGCGGTTGAGGTTGACGAATCTGTTTAAGAGTCGGGAGATCTTTAGGAAGGTGTTTGTCGAGCTGCCTAAGAAATAAAGATGGGAGGAAGGGGTAGGACATTTGTTTGGATTTCTTTAGGGGCTTTGTTTAGTGTGCAAGGCGGGTGGGGGTCTTTGTGTTCCACCGGGTCTGGTGTGGCGCTTTTAGATAGGGCTTTGTGGTTGGATCTGGATATGCCGTTTGGAGTTTTCAGGCTGGCGGACTTGTTTTCAGCGGGTAGGGCCGGTGGGGTGTATGTTCTCGGGTTAATGTAATATTAGATTGGCAGGGTATTGTAGGTGGCTCAATCTCAATGGAAAAAGGAACAATGAAACCTTGCCCGCGGTTCTCTTTCAATAGAGGCATTATAATGGAGTGCCACGCTGACAAAATTGCAGCGGCACATATTGTTAAAATCAGCTTTATTTGCTCATTCGTAAACACTTCGTCAAATAGAAATCGTAACAATCAGTTATCTCCCATAATCCCCAACCTTTCCCCAGCCTTTCTTAGCTGTATGTAACAATCTTCCCCCGCCAATCCCCAGATCCCCCGATTCTCGCAGCCGAAGTCCACGGGTATCAATTTCCCCCACCAACCCCCACCAACCCCAGATCCTCAGATCCTCAAATCCTCACACCCAAAGCCTCAGATATGAATCCTTTCCCTCCTCTTCATCAATCCAGCTCCTTTACATCACAGAGCACGGTATCGGGATGCAACAGCAGTCATATCCATCGCAAGAAATACAGCTTTTTTTGGGTGCCTCAGGCTTCACAATGCTCGAGATGGTGCTCGCAGCTGCCGAGCCGGGACCGTTGCGGTTGACGAACGATGGGGCGGAG
Source organism: Pseudogymnoascus verrucosus (assembly GCF_001662655.1). Classification (NCBI taxonomy): domain Eukaryota; kingdom Fungi; phylum Ascomycota; class Leotiomycetes; order Thelebolales; family Thelebolaceae; genus Pseudogymnoascus; species Pseudogymnoascus verrucosus. The sequence continues at coordinate 46,684 of NW_017263737.1, forward strand.
GATTGGCACATTTTGTCGGTGGTTTGGGTGGTTGTGGTTGATGCTGGATGCTGGATGCTGGATGCTGGATGCTGGATGCTAGGGGGGTTGTTAGCTTGCGTCCAGGAACGGCGGTCACAGGTACGGTATTGCCTTGTAAGGGCCAGTCGGATCCAGAGGTTGGTCGGCTTACCTTCGTGTGTGACTGACTTCGGAGAAAGCGATTTAAGACTTGCAGATAGATGCACTGAATATGTCTTTCGAGGGTTCACAAAACACAAAAGAGAAAGTTGGGTATGCTTGCTGTTGGGTTGGCAAGGTTGGCAGTTGGCAGGTTATACTTCTGGAGTGGGGACCGAGGGGATCGGGGGATTTATGCGTGTATGACGTTGCGTGCGAGGCACGGGTTTGATTCGTGGGTGCGACATGGGCGCTATTCTGGATGAGACGCGGGGATGTATGGGGGTCTCCGATAGGGGAGAGCGCCCGCCAAGAGTACCTTAATAGCTCTAGCGTTCCTGCCGCTTGAACACACCGCATCGTACCCGCACGCTACGGATATAAAGTCAGCCTCCAGCCTCAGCTCAGCGCTGGAGAGAGATAAACCAATCAAGATATGATGGGGGAAACATATGTTTGAGGGAGAAGCATGATGCATTGTCACGACTTGCAGGTTCTGTATCTGGATACCCGGACGAGACTTGGCTTTTGCTCTCAGCTTGATTCAGCTCGCTGACCAGCTAGGAGACTTCCTGATCCGCCATATGTCGTCCCACCATGCAAGCATTTTTTTCTTTGATGTTTCAGTCGGCGACCCCTAATACGGCAGTGGTTTTCGTTTGTCTGAACTTCTGTAGTCTATCAGGTGCATATTTGGCTCAGCTCAATGCAGTAGATGCTGTTACTAAGCACGCTCGGATCCCGTGCATTTCCTCATATGGTCGGTTTGTAAATTCCTCCACCGGTTCCCCCACCCCCCGGCCCGACCCGGCGCAGCCTGGACGCATTTGGAAATATTTTTCGTGATTCAGTAATGAAAGCCAACTCTAATCAGCTGCAGACCCGTGTATAGCGAGAAAGCATCAGATCCCGAGCTAGAATAGGGTTCTTGAGAAGCTCGCTCCTTTAGAAGCTCTGTCCTAAGCATTACTCTTCGGACACGATCTATTAGGGGGGGTTCGAAAGAGCCGCGGAGTCTAACTTTTTCCTGACATCTCCTACTTGCTAGAGAAAAAATGCAATGACGGGCTGAGCATCTCCTTTCGGTCTTTAGAGAGACATTTCTGCGTATTTTTCTCAAGCAAACAAGCACATCATATGTAGCAGGAGTGAGAAGCGGGGCTGTAGTTCCACTTTCAGCTCAAGTTTTGCTAAACAAATAGCTTATTTAGGTAGACCCGTATACAGTTAACCATTTTAAGAGGGTTCGAGTTAGTCATGTCCCCTACATAAGGGCTTATATCTGGAGCATCTCCCGATTGTAGCATGCATAGGAAAGACATCGGGGATGGGGGTCTCAATGGTTTATGATGTAGATTATCCCGTCACAAGACGATAATCCATCTGAAGGTTTCACAAAAAATATGTTTGAGTTTACGAGCCTCCATAGGATCGTTGAATCGTGTAGGATTGCCTAGCTGTGTCTTACCCAACTCCGGCGCTCTCCAGTTATTTACGCATGCACGATAACTGCTTTGGCTATGCTGCTGCATTTTCAGCTAGCCACAAAATGCTGATCTCGATCTTCAACTCAGTCGTAGTGTCTTAGCAGCAACTGTAAGCCGTCACCGTTGCAATATGCAAACAATATATATAGAGAGCTGAAATCAGCTATTTAAATTCTCTACAACAAGCAGACAGTCCTAAACGGCAAAGCTTTACCAACACCTTAAAGAACTCCATTTTATATCAAAATGAAGTTATCCAACTTCCTCATTCCTCTTGTGGCGATTGCCCCAACCGTCCTTGCATCTCGCCGCATTAGTCGGGGCCCTGACGTTTCTCTCCAGTTGCGCATAAACTCGGTAGGGGAGCATTATTACTTGACAGGAGCAGCATCTTACTGACTGATTTCCAGCCTGCCACTGACTATCCCGCATACGACGATAGCCGCATCCAACACTTTCACGACAAGGTACTGTTGGCGCGCATGAAGGAATACTTTATCTCTTTCGTGGCTGGCAACTTCACTGGAATGTACGATTTGCAGGCTGACGACTTTCACATCACTGATATCCGTAAGATCTCTCCTCCATTCTTTATGAACACCCTTCTAACAAATTATTCCACTACAGCTCTTGCGATCGTCAGGGCAGATAGAAATCAATGGCTCGGAGCGAACAGTGGGTTTAGTTCTCTCATGACAGATGTCAAAGTCCAAGCCATTTCCATCGATGGCGGCTCCGGACCCTGCGAATTCGGCATTATGGAGAATGTGGTGTGGTTTACGCTTGCGGTTGACCCCCCGGAGGAGGCTAAGCCGGGACTTCCCCCGGGAATCAAGAAGGGTGATACGGCGGGTATGATCATGCTGTCTACGATTTGGTGGAATGAGGAAGGAAAGGTCAAGCGCGAACTCGAGTACGGAAAGCTGTTGTGGCCGGGCTTTGATATCGATGCCTTCAAGACTTGGTAAAGAAACACAACGGTTGCTTAAGGAGGGGTTTCTGGTAGTTGGGAGGCTTGGAGGCAGATGCAGCATGGGGGGAAGGAGAGTAGTGCTGAATCCTCGTCTAGCTGTTACGATCATTGCTAGATGCTAGGGTAACTGGGACTCTCGGATACAGATGTGGCATTGGGGGAAGGATAGTAGGACAGAACGCTCGTCTAGCCGTTACAATATTTGCTAGATGTTTGGGTTCCCATTGTTGCCGTGATTCCAGACGCGATTTTCATACATGTCAATTCCTACATCAATTTCCTTTGCTAACACTGGCATGATCCCCTGGATATCTCACCGTCACGATTCTTCCTATAGATCCTATTCTCACGCTCATTCCTTGCACATTATGCTTCCTATTCATATGTTGTGATCATTCCTCAAGGTCCTTAACTACACATATCATAGAATCAAAGTCCGTAAAGCCCTTCCAGAGGCCTCCTTGCTGGGAGAACCTCGAGTGAATCTGACTGCCCTTTATTATCGTAATCTTCGACTGGTCTCGAAAGATGAAAATGCACAAGGCCAACAATATCTCACTCCGTTAATAGTAGGAAGCCCTTGAAAGGTATTTAAAACTAATGCCAGTCTCGGGAATCATGCAAGTCCAGTGTCCAATTTCCCTGCCGTTAATATCGCTCGCCAGCGTTCGACGGCAAATATAGCGACTAAGACTCTAGGCAAGAAGTAGGCTTAGTGTTTCTAAATGCGTCGTCTAGCGCACGACAATAGATAAAAACAATGGTAACATATCTCACCATCCTCGAAACATACGTTGTATATAATTGTTGATATATTTCCTTCAATTGTTAGTGAACCGAATAGTTATAACATAGCATAATAATGTAACTTACCATATTTCCATACATCCACTACCATCTTGAAAGCTAAGCGACACCTCTATACCCCTATCATCTGTCCATATAAGAAGGGTTTCTAGAAAGGGTTGTAAGATTGTCTCTAATAGTAAACGTACGATGTTTTCTTTACCTCCCTGTTTCGCTATACTTTGACTCCGTCCAATCTGCAATTGCAGCAATTGTCGACCAGGGTTTATTTCACATTCAACATGTAGGGTTGGTATCCATTGTCCATCCTGTTTTATTTGTATTAGTAATTCCTTTGGAGTTCGTTCTTAAAAGTATTTGCAAGCAAGGAAGATAAGCTGATCTGATATACCTTGGGTTCTAGCCTAATATTGACATGTCCCGTCCCTTGATCAGACCAATCATTATTCCTAAATTCGTATACTTTTGTTCGATAATCCAAGTCCGAACGCAGTATATTTGGTGGGGTCGAACGATGGATATTATTGTAGATGCGTACACGTCGGAAGAGTGAAACCTGGTCTATTTCCTCTTGATTTCCGCCGCGTTTGCGTTTGAGAGAGTCCATAGGCAGAGAAGGACCGAGCATATGAGGGGACTTTACCAAACCAGGTTCGTTATTTGTAAGATTAATGTCGCTGATATTATCTGAAACATCCTTTAAATCCAGTACTCGGCGAAAATTCAATCCACAATTTGGACTTTAGCAATTTTATTAGCTTTCCTCTTTAGAAGCACCTTGCAATGAATAGTACCTACCACACGGTATCTTCTTCAGTAGATTTACCACAATCCGTTTTGCAAGTTGGACAGTTATTTGTTGGTCTAATTCGCCGCTTGAATACCATGCTCATTTCCACTCGCTGGCCCGGAGAAAAACAGAGGTCCCACTCCATTCCGAGATTGACATCCTTCTTCGTAGCAGAATCTTGTATGACAAACTCTCCCCTTTCAATCATATCTGATGCATGGCCTACCTTTTTGAAGTTGATCTTGAGAATCGAAACCAGAGCCTACCTGTGTCCTTAGCAACGCAGCACGAAGCCATATTTAAGCACGATGACTTGCCTCAGGAGAGCGCACAAACTCTAAATGAAAAGGAGAACTCCTCCCAAGAGCGTCAATAAAATAGATTGGCTGCTGCCGGTCTATTTGGCCTGGTATTGTCGTGATAATCCTTTGGATGTCTAGGACGACTTGAAACACTTTGATATTTGTCTGCCTGTGACAAGTCAATCGATGGCTATGGGCTTTAGCTAACTGAGGGAACTGACATCACCTTGGTCGTCATTACCAACAACTTCTTCCCCTCCTCAAGTGCACTTTTCAATAGTTAGCGTACATTTTCTGCAATATAAAGCCAGGAGGGATTATACTTCTGGATGCTTTCGGCTATGCTTGATAGACGCTGCATACACCCAAAATACGAATCCTGAACCCTTCCAACGATGCTCTGGGCTTGTTGTTCGTGGCGTTTCTCATGTAGGGTTGCCGAAGCCCTGTTTTGAGGAAATTAGCCATGGATCTATTTGTCAACCTGGAAACTCGTTCGTACATTTGCATCGCCATAAGCAGCAATTGGATAGACTCCGTGTGTCCAACTAAATCGGCCTTAAATCTCGCCACATCCTCTTTCTTACACATCGCCCATTGGATTTTCATCCAGCCATCCTTCAGCCTTGAACTAGAACCTCCAGCTCTCAGATGAGGCTGGTACTTCTGTACTTTCTTCCAGAAGCTGTCGATCGTCAGCTGACACTGCGCCGCTGCTTGCTGAAGCGAAACAAGCTCAGCATTCTGTGCTGGATCGACTTCAAGTCTTTTTACGCTAATGAGAGCCGTTTCAAGTGAGTATAGTTGTCGTATAATTTCTCGATACTCCGAGCTGGCACCTCCGCTCTCGCGCAGGGCGTCGATGACTGTAGCGACAAGCTCAAGAGCTGTGATGAAATCACCAACTGAGAACCCGAAACTCATAGTTATCTCAGGGGGTATCGTACTAGATTCATCGAGTTTGTCAGTATGATGTCGTTGTCGAAAAGATTTGGGGGCGGATCTGCACCTTGATGAGGCTGAGCACAACTGTACTATGCATTGATTAATTAGTCCTTACGTACAACAGTATGCATATGCAGCCACAAGCAGTAGGGTAAATCGCCAACATGTATTTTATAGTAGTAGTAAATGTTTAGTTCGTAGGTTTTAATGATGGTGAATAATAATCGCAGCTTTGTATTTGGTATGATATTGTCTGAAAAATCAACTGTTCAAGCCCAGAAGAAATGATGTATATCTGTTTGCTACCCCCCACGCGCCATTCAATATGCATAATGATGATATATAAAACGCCGTTCCAATGCCGCCAAACTAAATCACCAAATGCGCTTAGCAACCATTTCGTATCTCGTAACCTTGTCAAAATCCGTCTGTTGCTTCGCCTGTTCAGCCCATTTCTTTTCCCTATCTTTCAGCTGTTTAGCGCCCTCCGGGTCATCTTCATATATGATATTCCTCTTCTCTTCCCCCAGCTCCACCATGCCGAGCCCGCCCAACCGCTTGCCTTTCGTGTCCAGGCCCATATTCTCGCGTATATTCATGGTCTCGTAGCGGCGGCGAGAATATCGAAGTAAGAGCATCCCGAGAACAAGTTTGCAACTTAGAAGCGCGAGGAAGGCTCCGAGGAAGAAAGCTGCCATGGCAATGAATGAAATAATATCGTCAGAGTCAAAGAACTGCCACGTCCGTTCCACTGATGCGCCGGTGACATATGTCGACCGGCCTAGAGCTTTGCGAATAAGTATATCGAGGTGCTCCATTGCAGCCGTTGTTGCGGGTGAAGCAGTAGCCTCAGATTCAAGGGATATTGACGTCGCGGTAGATGCCAGTGGTGGTGGGAAATGAGTGGCGACGAACATGTGGTAAGTCTGGACAGACGCGCGGATAAAGAGGCAAGACAGTGGGATAACTGGGAGGCCGAGCCGTTTCGTGAGATTTTGGTTAACAAATGCGTTGGTATAGTAGTCCTTTGAGAGGATATCAAGAAACTTCTTGTAGATAACAGGCTTGACATTGTTGAATTTTCCGACATAGCAGTGTTTGATCCAGTCGACGAGAACTTCGCTGCCGAGAACGAGAAGGAATGGTGAGAGAACCTCTCCAGACCAACTTGGGATGATCTTGAAGCTGTTTGGGATAATGGAACTGCGGAGTGGAATCGTGGCATTTCGCAACGTATCTGCAGCCCCATTGGCGGACTGTGGATTGCTGAGGATACTGAGCCCGCCAACTTCGACAATGTTTCGAAGTCCGATAATGATAAGCATCAGCCATAGCTGAAAGCGCTCCACAACGTCGGCACAAAAAAGCTGAAAGAGATTTTGCTTCTCAACTCGCTTGAAGACCGTCCCTTTGATTTCCACAAACTGGTTGCTGAGAAGCAGTGTGAATAAAGAGTTAGAGTAGGAATTCACGGCCACATTTAGGGTGATGACTTGGTAGAACAGTGCGGTGGCATGTATGACATTGTACACCAACGTCAAAACGAACATCCCTAGCGGTTGAAGAAGCTTGGATCGACCATCCAATCCTCGCTCCAATGTCTCATCACACACCAGGCATTCAAGAATATCTTGTCCAACAGCAGCGAGCAACCGGTCGCCAACCTAAAGATATTTAGTTCAATCCGCAACCATATGATTCGAATAGCTTACCTCCAAAACGTTGTATATAACATACAATTTCATAGCTGCCTGCCCTCTGATGCTATGATACATGCGGCTAGCATCTAGTTGCATCAAAATGATACAGCTAAAGATAATAACTAGCCCCTGAAGAATATCGGCCTTATGATACGGTGATAATGTCGACGGAACAGATCTGGTTCTTCTGTGCCTTCTGCCCCATTCAAGCTTCGTCCTTTTCTCTCCAGAGCGACGGCCTTCCGTCTCCAGGCCACTGGCGCCGCTAGTATCGGAAAACCTCCCATTTTCACGAGGTCTTGGCGACAATATCTGCGACTGAACGCCGTCCTGACCGCCTTGAATCGGGGGCGCATGAGGGATATCAGCGCTGGAGCTATAGCCTCTGCGGCGATGCCACAGCCGCGGTGATCCATGATAAATAAACAATGCCACGAAGCGCGCCTCTGCCGCCAGCGACTTGGCCCACCAAGATACCAAAATACCAATGGCTTTTATGAAACGCAGAGGAAGAATTGTGAATGTATAAAGCCAGGCATCAAGGCATGCCAACGTTCCAAACAGAAGAGCAGGTTCTAAACACAAAGGTACAAGTAGAAAGTTCAAAAGCCGTTCAAACTTAACCTTTGCTGACTCGTAGGGGTATTCCTGGCCACGAGACCGATGTATATATAACGGCGATGGCCGGGATGACGCTAGTTCTAATTCGAGGTATGTGCTCAACAGCGGAGGGAGAGGGATCTCTTCGCTGGTCTGCGGTAGCGCGGACTCAGAGGGTAACGGTGTTACTCGTGGGCGTCCATTGCTAGCCGATAACTTGACGGAGGTATTTGGATCAAACCCATCGGATCCCCGCATCGAAGGGGTTTGTCTTCGCACCGGTGACATATTCCTCGAGCTTCTTTCTTGCCAGTTTTCACGGCGGCCAACTTGTGGGCTAGAAATCACACGGGAACTTGTGCCGGGGCGTTGGCTTCCAGACGAGAATCCCGATGTGCGAGCAGATGGTGATCGGATTTGCTTAGATTCGAAATCTTCGAATGTCAATGGATTTTGAAGGGTTGTCCCTCTTTTTCTGGAATCCGGTTGCATAGAAGCTGGTAAAGGAAGCGATTCAGGCTGAGATATCAAGTTCTCAATTTCAGAGGATGACAGTTTCCGGACTCCTTCATTGGCCGTATCGTTGGCCGTGGAGGCATCTCTTTGTTTCTTGACCGTTTCGCCCTGGGCTTTGGGCAGTTTTGGACTCCGCAATGCCGCAGCGTCATTGACTGGTGGGATGGGAGCTTCTAAATAAGAATCATCCTTCCATACATTATGTAGAGCGGGCGTCGGTAACCGGCTGACAATATTGTTGCTTCGCTCTTTGCCGAAACCTCCATCGAATTCGGTCTCTGGCGTCGCTGGCGAAATGAGGGACGGCGACGTGCTTCTTGGTGACGGAGAAGGTGACGGCGAAGGAAGCTGGTGACCTTCTAGAGCTTGGTCGCGCTGCTGGGGATTCGATGTGAGGTATTCCCCTCTCAAGTCGTTATTTCGAGCGGTGGTTTCGGCATGATTCATCGATTCCATCAGTCGGCTTAATTCCTCCCCGCAGTCTGTGGCTGGGATATTAACAGGCATGGCGCTCTATGAGCGGTACACAATAGGTGGCCACATCTATGGCCTTTAAGCAAGGGATATAAGTATACAGGCGTGCTCCGTTGAAACGTAGGTCGTGGACGAGGCTGAGAGATGTTGATGATGAAATGTGGTGTCTGGTGGCACTCCACTTTGTAGACAAGGTAGCCTCGCCTCGCTCGGCCCGCCCCCAGTATTATTTTTAGCGGATGTTAAACAGCGCAACGAACCTAACAAAACTATACAATATTATGAGAGGTGCTATCCATTATCGAGAACTCAGATTTAAATTGAGCAAGCCAGAATCAAGTGACTCTCTTTTAAAAGAGTGATCCGGCTACATTTATTTAATTCATCATTTCTTATCAAGTCTGTCTATGAAGAGGATATACGCGATAGTCATCTAGCTTGGGTCACCGCGAACGGTTCCCATATTCATGTTCATTCATCTCTCCCTCCTATTCGCTGTCTGAAATAACAATCGGCTCTTTGCTTGCCCAGCCGTCATCCGGTTTGGTATCTTTCATTTCAACATCATCATCGAACCCCTCAAACTCATCACTATCGCCAGGATCTACTGCTGGAAACGTTTCTTCGCCATTTGCTGCTTTTTCAGATTCCCATTGGGCGTAGAGAGCATTGAAAAGCTCCTTTCCAAGAGCCCTTCCGTGTTGCAGAGAGACAGCATTGCCAATCTGCTTGTACATGGCACTTGGAGGCTGGGTGTTGGGATCCCATGTAAACGTGTCCAGAAACCCTTGGGCCCTGGCAAACTCTCTGACCGTAAGAATTCGGCGTTGGGTTGGATGTAAGATCTGCAATAATTATATTAGTCCGCTGAAAGTACGGGATCAACCAGTTAAGGATTGTATTTACCTTGCCATTCTCGCCGCCTGGGTCAACGTTTGTCAGGCAAGTCTGAAATTGCTCTTTAAAGTCCAACCGATAATAGCGATTCGGGTAGAAGTTACTCTTTGAAGCTCTTTTATTACGCAAGCATGCCATATCGTGCTCAAGGGGCAAATCGTTATGGTTTGCTTGCGGTCTCATTGGAATACGGGCGAGCCGCAACATTGTCTGAGAGCCCCATTGGCGAGTAACGTGGTTCTTGACAATATCCCCCTTGACATAACGGCGTACTTCTCGTTGAAATTCTGCAATCGGTCCATAGGCGTACACAGCTCTGTTATCCCCAATTGGCGCCTTTCCATCTGAAGGCACCTCAATTGTTGGTATCCCCAATTCCCGTTGGCGTCGAGCTTGACGGTCTTCGCCAGGCACTTTAATTCTCCAATCAAAAGCTGGCAAGTCGAAAATTGCATCTCCAACTGTGACTGGATTATGAGGCGCAGTTCTTCCCATGGTGAACGTATTGGTTGGAGCTGAAAGACCTTTGCAAACATGGGTTGGCTGCGGATATAAAGGCAATTTACGGCCCAACAAGGCACCCCAGAAAAATACTCGTCGCCGGGATTGGGGCGCGCCATGTTCTGCGGCTTGCAGCATATGAAACTGAGCTGAGTAACCCAGAGATGTAAGTGCTCGGAGAATGAACTTCACGCTACCTTGTTGGATGCCCCCCTGGACACCGGGGCCGGACTTTTTCTGGGTACTACCCAGTCGATGTTGTAGTAGCCCACGGACATTCTCCAGCAGGAAGTATTTCGGTCCATAGTGGTCCACATAGGATAAGAATGTCGTCAGTAATGAATTCTTGATCGAATTTGCCTTGGGACATCGATTGCACCCTGAGAAATCCTGGCAAGGTGGACCACCGTACAAGAAGTCACTGGGAAATGTTAGAAACATCTCCTCTGGCAATAATACATATCGACCCCCTCTAGGTTACTGGTAACTCACATATCGCCACGTTTGGGCATAGGGGGCATCGGCTTTCCCTGGAGGTCTTTCATGACGCCAGTTGCTGTTCCTCGTTCTTCCTGGATAGCTCTCTGTAGCAACGTGTTCGCATTCTCATTGTATACTTTCATACGTGGAAAGTTTCTCTTGAGAGTTCGACTGGCATCGATATCCCATTCAATGCCGTAAAGTGTCTCCACAGCGCCACCTTCATGCAGCCCAGAAGAGAGGCCGCCACAACCGGCAAACACATCCATCGCTCGGAGCTTGAGGCCAGCTTTTGAGAATGCCTCCTGTCGCTTCTCCTCCGTTCCAACCATTACGTTTCCGTCGACGGAATCATGAAAATCCTCAGCATTAAGCGGCTGAAGGTCTTCGATATCAAATGCTCTTCTCGTCGTTGTTCCATCGAAACAATCAGGCTCTCTGTCGGTCACATAGAATGTATCTTCCAGGTCCTTATATTTCGCGAGATTATTAACTCTGCTTGGATGCACAACTTGGCACTTTCCAAGCAGCTTATCGTCGACGTCGATCGTTTTCCTCCTATTAGTGAGATACAGTCTGCGACTGTCCCGAATGGCGTGTTTTTCGCCACTCTTGAATTCAGTCCGATAATCGCTGTTGAAGTCATCATACCTTCTGAGTATCTGTATGGTGATATGGATACCTTGCACTGAGTCTCGAAGTTTAGAAGGATCTTTCACAGCCCAATTAAATCCCCCTGTGCATTTGATGTGAATGATTTGACCGATCGTATGAGGCTCGTCGGACGCCCTTGGGAGCATATAGACACAATCATTGAGCTTGTATTCAATACCGTCGTGTGAGAAGCTGGTTGCTGAGCGGTCTTCGTCGATTGTGCCTGTTACCCTCGTAGAGAGCTCATGTTGTATCTCTTCGCGTCTGGCGCAGCAGAAGCAAAGTTGAGAGTGCTCTGTGCCTGCAAGCTTGATATTTTCTTCGTGGAAACTAGCATCTTCAAATCTTACGGGCGTGGTTTCGTCATCATCATAGAAGAATCGATAGAAATAGCAGTTTGGCTTCTTAAAATGGTCGCTTTCTTCTGAAGGACCAATTTGAGTGCATCTCTCCACATTTACTTTGCCAGCAATTGTGCTCTGTAAGGTTATCAGTGGGGTCCACGAATATACACGTGCCCTCTGAAAAACTCACCATATCAATATCATCGCAGCGGTCGAGTAGGAATAGCTCTTTTGGGCCGGCAGTTTCATCAAGAAATGTGTCACCTCCATGAGAAAACCATCGGACATGAGCCATGGGGTCCCCACTCTTATTGGCGAATATGTTGACAATTCGTGCAAACCAGACCCTCGCAGCTGTCTCCTTAATATTCTGTTTCAGTTTGCCGTTGGCAGTGAGGTGATCTCGATCATCAATCCCTGCACTGTTTGAGACTTAACAACCATATTGACCTGCCGAGAGGAAGTATATCTTACCGCACCGTAATACAATCCCCGGGGAGAAACCGATCTTTGTCAATGAAAGCAGCTCCATAAAACTTCGATAGTTTCTTGTCAACCCACTTAACTGGGGGTATCAGCTCGACTTTGTCAGTATAATCCCTCCCCGTCCAGCCTTGTTCCCGTAGCTTGTCTCTATTGACGGTCATATCAATAAGACCACCCAACTTGCCTTTCTGAACGTATGATTCCATGAGACCTCCTTTCTGATTCAGAGCATCATCTCCATTGCAAACCAGTAGCGTCTTCACATATAATCCGCCAACCAATCTTCCGATCCATCTGGTCACGGTTGTATGTTCGGTGGCTTTGTCATCTCCTGAAGGGCGCTGGTGGGGTGCACGAACCCTTGATACTCTCGGCGTTCGGACACGAACGAATGGCTCATCGTCATCCTCTAAAGAACTGTTCTCCGAGGAATTTTCGTAACCAAGTATATTAGACTTTCCCTCACCTCGGTAGTGTTCGCCATCTGAGCTGTCATCGTCGATGACTATCGGGCTTCGAACACCTGGGGGTTCTCCATTCAGATTCTCCGTACTTCCATTATGTCCAATGGTTGCACTACTTGCACTTGGAGCTAAACCGGGGTCGGAATCGAGTGTTCTTGTGGGCAAACGGTTTTTCGAAGGGCATGGGTCATATCCATTTCTGAGTTCGTATACTTTTCGAAGCGTAACCCTCTCATTCCAGCCAGAACCTTTGAGGATGTTGACCAACTCATCTGAATTGATCAGTCAATTATATAATAGACTTTGTGGGTGCTCACATACCTGGTTTCAAGTCTGGATGAATGCTGAAAAACAGCTGAAAACGCTCTCGAATGCCGTCGTCGGTGACTGTCTCCATTCCATCATCGGCAACATCTTCCATCCCATCATCGGCAACAGTTTCCATATAATCATCAGTGGCATCTCCCATGCCCTCATCAGAGACAGCTTCCATGCCATCGGCGTCCACAATCTCCATGTCATCATCACAGGTGATATATCCCTTGGATATTACGATATATTCTCTCTCGTCAAGGAGAGCCTCTTCAAAGCCACCCATAGACTCTGCATCTTCTTCCGTGGCAGGTTCCATCCCAGTTTTATGAGGGAGCCTCCGTCACTCTGTCGGGTTCGTCGCTAGGCCTAGTGGACTCTTATCAACATAAAGTTGGATTGTTCGTTGTAGAGACCGTGTGTGCTCGGATCCAAAGTGCGAAATCCAAAATCCGAAAGTCGAAATTCCGCTATGGAAAGGGGGTAGGGTGAAGTTATCTGAAAAAGTGAAGCTCTAACAAAGGTAGCTGCGGGCCAAGAAAACTATAGAAAAGATCTAGAAATGGTGTGCAACTATCCGAATTTGCTTTTTATCAGCATAAAGCGAAAGGTGATTATCTGGCAAACATTGGAGGTGATGTAAGATAAACGTGGATTAAAAGGGACGGCGACAAGGAGTGGTTGTAAGTCTATGTCTGTTCCAAGTGAATTTGAGTGTTGACAACACCGCGTTGGGGGGGGGGGGTAAAAGCACAATAAACACAAATCTTCTTCGGTATAATTCCGTTACAACAGTCACCTACAAAATTGATTCCAAAACGAAAGGAGTCCTTCCAAGTAGACGAAGACAAAAAAATTCAGGAATAGACAGGCAAAACTATAGAGAATTGTTATTATCTTATTCATGTGAGAGTGTCAAAGACCACTCTGGGGTCGTTAAGGGCAGGATTATTAGGATTTTCCAGGCTCAACTAAGCCATACTCGCGGTGTAGCTCATCCCATACATCCTTCGCACCATCATACTCTTCAAGATCCTTCTTGATGTCTTTATACTCCTCAGCTTCTTCTGGGGCAATGTTCACTTGACCCAAGCCCGCCAGGATCCCTTCCACCTTTGTTTTCATATTTTCAATGCCGTTCGTTTCTGCCTTTGACCTTGCTAATTGAGCCTCCATCATTAATATCAGACTCTCTCTCGCCTGATGAGGCCTATATTCGTTCAATAAGTGGTGGAAGTTTATGAATAGTGTCCGTAAATCTTGAATCTTCTCTGCATATTGTTCAGGGTTGACGCTCATGATGCCCATGAGTTCAAGAAAGTTCAATAGTAAAGACTTCGCAATTCGTTTTAAGATCAACGTGCGATCTGAATGTGATTGTGGGTCTGATCCTGCGCCAGAGCCTGATGGGGTGGCAGGAGGGGAGTAGAGTTGTTCTATTCCTTGCTCGGTAAGGGACGGTAGGATGTCGTTCAACTGGTAGAATATTAGTTTAACATTCTCCATATCACCAAACAGCAGCTAGGCATAGGAAACCACATACATTGTAAAGGTCGCCAAAGCTCCTGTACGTTCCTTCGGCAGGAGGCTCTGGCGGTTGAAGGTATTGGAGATCGCCTCGCAACTCAGGTTCTTTGGGTGAATCATCTTTTTGGCTTGAGTCGGACTCCCTCCCAGCGCGTAATATGGCTACACGGGCGAGGTTTTCTTCGGTGAAGTGCTGGTAAAACGGAGGTGGGCTTGGAAAGGCCGATGCCTGAACATTCCCTTGTTGTTGGTCTGCCATTGAGACAGCACACGCGGCACAGCCGCTCAGAACCAGGCAAGGTTGTTAATCGAGATATCCAGTATTTATTTCATCGCGTCGTGGTCTATCGTTGGAGCTTTTTGCGATAGGTCCTGCGGTTAAAACGTTGCGACGCGGTAGTTGAGGAGTGAGGAGGGGCGCATACGCGGGATCGGCAGGGAAGGTCAATTTAAAGCTTGGGGTGGAGCAACGCGGCTTTGGTGGCAGGGATCGCAGTTCGACCCTGTGGGGTACCACCGCCAGATACGACACACGACAACGTCCGTCAGCAGAGAGTTGAACGCCAAATCTCAGTCGATAAAGGCCACCGCATCATGGTGTAAGAGCATAATAACATCTCATCGGTGCCTACAAACTGTACCAACTATCTGGGTTCCAAAAGCGACAATGGCGCAATCGAAGGGGAAGGGTCGGGCTACCAACGGTCTTACAAGCAAACCAGGCGTAATCGGGGCGGTTGCCAGATTTTGGCAGAAGACATATGCCCCGGATTATGTTGGCCTAGCAGTCCTTATAGCTGCTTATATTGTGGTATGAACCTCGTCATGACTTCTAAATGACTTTGGCTGACATGTTGCGTGTGGATGAAGCTCGAGTTCAACACCACACCATTCCATAGATTATTCGAACTGGGCAACATCGACCTTGCCTACCCTCATGCGGAACATGAAAGGGTTCCAGTCTGTGAGTCTCAGTCTTTAGATTACTCCACCTCTATACTCGTACGGCCCCAGGGTGTTCGTAAGGCGTGTGCGAAGCAACGAGCAAGATGTCACCAGTTATCCATTCATACGGAGAATCTAGAACTTTCAGCGGCTACTTCAGCACAGCCCCTATGAATACTTCCGAGCCACACAGGCGCCTTTCAGAGCACTGGCTAACTATAGTTAGCAATGATGTTCCTCTACGGTGGCGGCGTCCCCCTCATCGTAATGGCTCTCTGGCTCGCCATCTCCCGCGCCGGGTTCCACAAGTCCCACGTTACCATACTCTCATTCTTCATTGGCATGCTGTTAACGGCTGTCATTACCGACCTTATCAAAAATGCCGTCGGCCGGCCACGGCCTGACCTCATTTCCCGCTGCAAAGCGAAGGCGGGCACACCTCTTCATACACTCGTCTCATGGGAAGTTTGCACAGAGACTGACCACCACCGTCTCCATGATGGATGGCGCTCTTTCCCTAGCGGGCACTCCAGCTTCTCATTCTCTGGCTTGGGCTTCCTGGCGTTGTTCCTCTCCGGTCAGATGCACGTTTTCCGTCGCGAGGGTGACTTGGCAAGGGGCCTATTAGCCTTGGCACCGCTGGTGCTTGCAGGCTGGGTTGCAATTTCGCGATGCGAGGACTACCGCCACGATGTGTATGATGTTACTATTGGCAGTGCTTTGGGGATGATTGTTGCTCATTGGAGCTACCGACGATTTTATCCGCGTCTGAGGAATGTGAATTGCGATGCTCCGTATGCATCGCGGACGTCAGCTGCATCTGGAGGTGGATTTGCGAAGGTCGGAACCGATGAGGAGGCGGCAGTTATGCATGAAGGGACTGGGCCGAGTGCGTTCAATCTCGGTGAGATTGATAGCGGAGACTCAGACTGAAAGGCCAATTCTTCATGGGTTTTCGGGGTGATTGAGCACTTTTGATTTAGCACCTGAGCGAAAGGAGTGAATCATGTATGAATATTTTGCGGGGAGCTTTAGGGCTCTTATGAAGATGGGTGTATATATCTACGGATTATGAGCTACACTGGATGTTTATAAATGGACATAGCATGAGCACAAATGACGATACGAAGGAAGCATTGAATTGTTCAAAGTTCTTGTCATTTCTCTCGCTCTAGCATAAAAGTACAATGGTTACTCAGCCAACTTTCGTGATATTCTAGGTGACAACTCTATCGCCGTCGCTGGTATCTTCCTTCGCTAAGTCGTTCTCCTTCAGTAGCGTTTCGATCTCCTCCGCGCTCCATAAGTGATGGTATATCTTGCCCTCCTTCGTCTTGCCAACAGTTGCAAACTCGACTGTAAAATATGTTAGTTTCCTTGATTAGAAATCAAAGCGCACACAGGAGACTTACTCTTCTCGCTGCTAAGCTTTGTCGCATCCATCGTCTTGCTCAGCACCTTCACGGCCATCACGCACGCCTCCTTGAGGTTGCAATCCTCCTTGTAATCCTGCTTCAGCAAGCTTTGGGCGCTTGCGTTATTTGCTCCCACGCTTGTTGCCTTCCACCCGCCGTAGTTGCCACTGGGGTTGCTCTGGTACAGCTGGAACTGCCTTTGGGGGTCGTAACCTGCGTAAATGAACGAAACACCGAATGGGCGCAGACCACCGTGCTGCGTGTAGCCTTGCTTGAGATCGCATAACCTCCTCACAAGCTGTTCGCATGGGATATCTTCGTTGTAGGTAAGGAGGTAGCGCTGGGCGGCTTGACGGGCGTAGTTGATGAGGATGTTTGCGTCGGAGACCATGCCTGCTACTGCGCAGATCATGTTGCTATAGAGAGTTTAGAATTCATCCTGCTGAACAGAGTATCTGGCCACGTACTCGTTCAAGATGTAGAGCTTCTCAGCTGAGGTATCTTGCTCCAGGAGCTTGCTGGTAACCTTCCTCTCGGCCGCCAAAACGATTCCATCGGTAGCTAATATTCCAATCGCCGTTCCCGCGTGTGAAATAGCCTCGAGCGCATATTCGACTTGGTACAGACGCCCTTCAGGCGAGAAGATCGTCGTCTACATCACATTAGATTCAGCCTTCCAAACACGGCTACCTTGACGCATGCTTACTCGGGAATCGTATCTTCTCGACATGTTTGGCAATTATTCGAAAGTTCACTGGATTTGAAGAAGGGTATCAGGGCCGGAGAAGTGAAAGTTCAAGAGGTTTGGTGGAGAGGGACGTGGAGAGTTGATGTGTTGGTTGTAAGGACGTCTGACCCAAGCTTGGGGGAGCTTCAGGCAAGCAGGTCCACGCGTGTTTAGCGCTAAATTATTCGTGCCTTGGCGCCTCACATCATATCTTTTGGCCAGACCAATAAAGCATGACAGACGTACTGGACCATATTAATTCCTCCCAGAACTCTTTTTAATGATTGTCTAATTAATAAGCTGCTGCAGGTAACGGCAGTCAAAATATACAATGCTAAAATCAACGCACACGCCGACGGCTCAAGGCCAGTCTCCTCTTCCACCTGGGTGGACGGAACATAAAGCTCCCACAGGTCAGTCACGCTTTTCAGCTCACTTTCTTTGGGTCTTCAAATATGAGTTTCAAGTTTATCATGTTACGATGGTTCTTTTACGTGTCGATTTTCTGTTCGGACCTGTTACGGCGTCATATTGAGGGGCCCAACCAACCCTGAGAAGAGGAGACATGCTCCAAACCCATTATAGGAGAATGTCCGTTCACTGGATTTTTTGTCCTACTCTCACAGGCTACGATACATAAAATCGCCGTGACTTCAGCTTTTTTCGTTTAAAATCTTTTCCAAGAATAATACGCTGACACCCTGACTAGGTCACACCTATTATTATAATACTCTTACCAAGAAGTCCACATACCAGCGGCCTGTTGAAACGCCACCGGCTCCTCAAGTCCCTGCTGTTGCCCCTAACAATCCCGCACTTGGCTTCCTACAGTACCAATCAGTTGGGAATTTGGGGCCGGGCTCTGCTTTTGGACCTCCTTCTGGCCATCACGACAGTAGAGGTGGCCCGGATAGTCATCGAGGAGGTAGAGGCGGCCATGGTTCACAGCGCGACTCGAGGCCGAAGCCGCAGCCGGTTGACAAGCCAAAAGCAAAGCGTGCTATTCCCGGATGTGAGCCATGGTTCCTCATCGATACCAAGTTCGGGAGGCGGTTTGCGTACAACTCCGAGAAGAACCAGAGCTTTTGGCGTATACCGGAAAAGTTAAAGGAGGGTATCTTGGCACTTGATCAACAACGTATTAAGGAAAAGGCTGCTGCTTGGGCAGACGAAAGGTCAGCTGAGGCGGCTCAAGCTCCAGGGGCGCAAGAGATGCCAGGGGCTCAATCACGTCCGAAGCCAGAAGCCCCCACTGAAATCCATCCAGAGGCTGATGATAGTTCGGAATATGAAGAGGTGGAAGTTACTGATGACGAGGATGAGGATAATATTTCGAAAAGGCAACGGACTGAAGAACCTGCCCCCCAAGGGCCCGTTGAGTTCACAGAGGATGACATTGCATTTCAACTGGCCGCAATGGGCCAAGATTACGGCCTCGAACCAGGCGAATACGACGATGGCAATATGGAAGAGTGGGAAGAAGGTGCCGAGGGTATGGAACTAACGGAAGAGGATGCAACTGCTCTCTTCAAAGACCTGCTCAACGACTCCGGTGTGAGCCCCTACGCACCGTGGGATAGAATAGTAGAAGAGGGAACACTAGTCGATGACGCAAGATATACTGCCGTTACCACAATGCGACGCAGGAAGGAAGTCTGGGACGAATGGTCGACAGAAAAAATCCAACAGCTGCGTGAGAGGCGGGCGAGGGAGGAGAAGAAAGACCCGAGGATACCATACCTGGCATTCCTACAGAAGAACGCAACACCGAAGCTGTACTGGCCCGAATTCAGACGCAAATTCAAAAAAGAGCAAGAGATGCGCGATACCAACCTCTCTGATAAAGACCGCGAGAAGTCTTATCGAGAGCATATCAATCGAATCAAACTCCCACAGGCAACACTCAAATCCGACTTCCTCAACTTACTCAAAGACCAGCCACCGGCTTTACTTAATAATTCCACCCTCCCCTCGCATCTTCCGCCAACCGTACTGGCGGATATAAAGTACATTTCCATGGATCCTTCTATCCGAGACCCTCTGATCGAGACTTTCATCGCTACGCTCCCTCCGGCACCGGAAGCACCAGAGGCTGAGGAAGATGAGGAGGCGCGGAATGAGAGGAAGGAGAGGAAGAGGAGACAGAAGGCCTTGGAAGATCGGGAGAAGAAGGTTGCGGAAGAGAAGCGAAGGCAGCAGAAGACGTTGGCTTTTGGAAAGGGGAGGATGCGAGAGGAGGAAGAGGAAATTGCAAGAGCCATGAATGTTACGAGGAAGGGGTTAAAGGGACATTTAATGGAGATGGATGTTGACGAGGTAGACGCGCCAGCCCCAACCCCAGCCCCTTAGTGCGGCTAGTGGGATAGGTTGTCACGGGAAATAAATAGTTGTATAACATATGAGCGTTAGCAAAGCTATTGGGGTATCATTGTAGTATTACACAGTGACTTCGACTAAATTGTCTGTCTCTCCAACCATGCCGTATATTCCTTAGCCACGCAACCGGAATCCTGCCCAATCATCATCGTCTTCGTCATCATCGTCTTCATCTTCTTCCTCTGGAGTAGCATTTGAGGCCTCCGTTTTACCCCCTTCTGCAGGTTCTGATGCAACAGTAGTGGGCTCTTTAACCCGCAATGCCTCCCTCTTCTCCTTCAACCTCCTCACTCGCTCCTCTAGTTCATTCATTTGTTCGAACTCATCTTCCAGTTTCCTCACAGCATCCTCCTTATCCCCCTCCAAGTCCGCCTCAGCCTTTTCTTTCCTCGCACTCATCTCTTCCTCCCTCGATTTTGCCGCGAGCTCTTCTGTCGTCATTGGCGCCGCGCTTATGACGGCATCGTCTGTTGTCTCTACCGCGACTTGAGCTGCCGCGATGTCGGCTTCGAAAGCTGCCCATTCGTCTTCGTCAACCGTGGGGAGCTTTGCTGCTTCTGGCACTGCATCTGGTCCTTTAAGAGGAGTGGCTGGACGTGAGGGGAGCCTGAATTCTTGACCATTGGAGTTATTGGAAGGGGCAGCTTCGGATTCCGCCTTCGTGGCGTCGTCGAAGAATCCTTGGGGTAAGAAGCCAGGCAGAGGTACATTTTTGCTTCGTTTCCTGCTGGTGTCCGCTTGTTCCTCCTCCTCATCATCATCACTAGCCTTGCGCTTCTTGGTTTGCTTTGCTGCGGGTTCTTTTTCAGCTGAGGTGGCGGCTTTCGGTTTCTCTTCGTTGTTAATTTTGGTCTGCGCAGGTTCTGGTTCTGGGGAACCAGCTGGAGAACCCGATTCGCGGCCGTTCCTTTTTAGGAGTGTCAAATGATTCTCAGACCGCAGGTGGTCGTTCCATAACAATTCATTCTTCAGCTCAACATGACATACTACGCATTGTAGCTTCCCTGTCTCGGAGTATTTTGCATGCCGATGGCTGATGCGCCGGGCATTACGCTCATTCCGTAGCAGAGTTCGTACATCAGCCATCAGAGGGTTGTTTGTCGAAATTAGTTTTGTTTACGTAGAGCTTCTTCTTATGTTCCAATTGAGCTGCCAAGAGTTCCATGCGACGCGAAGCCACTACAGCCACGCCCCGCAAGGAGCTTGGACCAAGCCGCTAAATATATATCACGTGACTCATATGACAGGGGTTCTGCCAGGTTAGATTTGCCCCAAAAACAGCTTACTTAAGTTATCTTCGCCTCGCCCCCAACTCCAAAACAACATCATCATCGCGAACGATCTCTGCCCGCGATTTCTCGACAACTAATATCGACCCTCAACATTCTGGGTCTTGTGCGCAAACAGCTATAACGCTGTTTGATTGTCTGCTAGCCCCCTATACTCGCACAAGGCGCGTTCTGGTTGGAATCTATAAACGCGCAGGAACTTGCGTTGCGCAACGCGCCACGGAGATTGTTGAAAGACAGGCATTGAAGAGGGCTTCATTCTCTGGATAGCTCATTTGCCTTCTACACCTTAGCTTGCCCGTAGATCCAGTGATGCGCGCATGAACACTGCCGCTTGACTTGACTGGAATCCAATTGTAAAGCGCGATCGCCTGTGAATATATTGAAATCGCGATAACACTATCACCCAATATGTCTGGTAAGCATAGATCGCAAGCACCACGACCGTCGCCGTGCGCGACAGTGTATGCGCGTGGCGTGTGCGGCATTCAGAGCTTCAAAGCTAACGTGTTTCCCCCCACAGACGAACCTCGAAGGTCGGTCCGCGCGACCAAAGGTCAACATACGAAGAGTCTCGATCAACTCGACCAACCTGCCGAACCATCGAAGAAGCGCGGAGGAAAGAAGGCGTCTGCCAAGAAAGTTTCCTCTCAAGAAGCCTCCGCAGAGGAAGAAGAGGAAGATGTCATTCGCTGTGTGTGCGGAGCGGAGGAACAAGACGATTCCGCTGGAGAAGACTGGATCGCATGCTCAGACTGCGAGGCCTGGCAACACAATGTGTGCATGGGCATTACAACCGACAAAGATGTTCTCGAGAACATGGAGTACTGGTGCGAGAGGTGCAAGCCAGAAAACCACAAGGAGCTGTTAGACTCCATGGCTCGTGGAGAAAAATTGTGGGAGATTCGACTCAAGGCACACGACCAAGCTGTTCTTGAGGCACAGAAGAACAAGAGGGGTAGAAAAGGGAAGGGTAAGAGGGTCAGTGAGGTGAGAGCCGAAACGCCACAGAATGGCAAATCAAAGACGCCAGACGCTCAACCCGAGGCCAAGAAGGAAAAGAAGGAAGCCGCCAGTCGTGCAGGAAGCACCAAACGCAAGACTAGAGACGAGTCTCACGATGAGGCCTTGAAAGTTCCAAAAATACGCAAGGTGTCATCAACAAACGCCTCACCTGCACCAGCGGAGGAAAATGTGCCCAAGGACCTTGCACAAACAATCGCGCAGTTAGACAGCTCCCGACAAGGAGCGGCCAAACTTCTCAACAAGTCTCTTCAGTACTCTCTCAAAATTTCTCTGAAAAATGGCAGCTTTCAAGGCTCCGAGGAGGATGTTGACCCACGAGCTCTAAGCTTTGCGCTTCAAATCGAGAGAGCAATTCACGATGTCTCCATCTCTAAGTCTGCGTATAGCACTCAAGCAAAGAAGGTGGTGGCGAACTTGAAGACTAATCAGGAACTGTGTGAACGGTTGCTATCAAGGTCTCTCACGCCAAGCGTCCTTGCGGTCATGAACGAAGATGAGATGGCCTCCAAAGAACTCCAACGCCAAACTGCAGAAATGAAGGCACGTGCTGACAAGCAAGCCATAATGATCACCGAAGAAGATGGGCCACGTATAAGGCGCACGCACAAAGGAGACGAGGTTATCGAGGACGAGCACTATGAAGGTGCCACCGAGGAGATGCCAGCCAGCCGCCGCCGCAGCATGCTAGATCCTAACCACGGAATGGGCGCAAGATCGCGAGAAAACTCGCCAGGAGAAGACGAGCACCCTGAGCTCCCAATGGATATTGACGACTATCACCCACAAGACAGCACTCCTAGCGGTACACAAAGGCCACAGTCAATATCGGTAGACTCGCAGGAGACGAAGTCAGCCCAGAGGAAGGCTAGCGCGGCCGACAACTTTGACATCAACAGCGTCTACTCCAAAGTCCAATCACCAACTCTCTCTCAGCATTCACGTAAGCCATCTATGGCAGCACCACCTCCACAAGCAAACCTGGTTCAAGACCCCGATATCGACAGGCTTCTTGACGATGGGACAGAGGCAGATTCGCCACCTTACGAACCTCCTGAGCATGCGGAAGATCCATCCGTCGTCTGGCGCGGTAGTATGGTCATGACTTCTATTTGCGACTTCAGTGCTACTGCTAGACACATTGCCGGCGCAGATCTCAGCACCGTCGGCACACCATGGTCTAACCTTTTGGACCCCCGTCTCTCCGTCGCCGGCCGCATCGATCCCGGAAAAGCGACTGAGTATCTCTGCAGTCTCCGCTACAGCCCAAAGACCGATGTCACAGTCATCTCTCTTTCTGCATCTGGCGGTGAGCGCGCGGCCAACGAGTTCATGCAGCTCTACGAATACTTCCGCAGTAAAAACCGATATGGTGTCGTCGGCAACAAGACACTTGCGAACGTGCGCGACACGTACCTTATCCCAGTGCCACCCGGGAAAGATAACGGACCAGAGTTTCTCAGCAACCTCGACAACAACATGCTGCCCACGGAGCGTACAGAGCCAATGCTGATCATCGCCATTGTCGTGCGCGAGCCAGAGAACCAATCCACGCTGGCCCAATCTTACGATGGCAGCGGCTCACCATCTATGCCATCCAATCACAGCCACCGCCAGCTGTCACTCGGCGGCCAAGGGCCATCCATGTCTCCCATCGTTCCCCAGCCACCGCAAGGCATGTTTGCCACCCAGTCCCCCGCCCACGCTGCACCAACGGCTGGTGTCACCTCCACCCAGCCACTCAATTCTGAGCAGCAGCGCCAGGCTCAACAGCTTCGAGGCGAGGCGGTCGCAAGAGAGATCCTGGGCGAGTTTATTACGGCTCCCACGGCGACGTTCCTTATGGCGCAGGCGTTTCGCATGGAGCCCACCGAGTGGCGTGTCATCCGCCAGGTGTTTGAAGAAGAGAAGGATGCCCGTGTGGATCTGAAGATACTGAGTGGGCTCCTAGAGAAGAAGGGTCAGGCCAAGGCTGCCGAAGATGCGGCCAAGGTTTCTGGCGCCGGTGCCATTGGTGCCCCACAGTGAGTTGTGAGAGATGGGAGGCCGTTGTGTGAAATAAGGAGTTTATCGGAATTTAATTGTATGGTGGGGGAACTACGGATTGTTGTTTTATACTACGAAAAAAGGCGGCAGGAGGAGGATGTAGGGACGAATACCTTGAACGGGAAACGAGCTTCGTGTGGATGATTGTGTTCGTCTTAAGCTTATGATACCACGGCCTCGGGCGGTTTAATTGAGAGAATAAGGCAGGGGAGGATTGACTGTATGTCAGGTTGCGTGGTTTGGGACTGATGTTCTTGTACTTTAGTTGGCATTATTGCTGGTGTAGGAGCTGTGTCCATAAGGCTTATGAATGCTAAAATGTAACTTCACACTACTTTATGCTGAATCTCAGTGTTGCCCGAGTACTACT
>NW_017263738.1:0-53983 GCF_001662655.1 Pseudogymnoascus verrucosus
GCCTTGTTTAATTGCTTGCATAGCTAATAGTATTCTATCCTCTTGATTAGAGGATTTGGCTTGTGTTGGTCGTGGCATTGTTAACTATAGTCACATTGACGCGTTTTGGTGTTTTGGTGGGCCACTCGTTCGGGTGGGCCACTCGTACGGGAAATACGTTAGAAATTAAAGCAAAGTTTAGTTAGAAGTATAACTATAAACATGTAAAATTTAAAGATCTAAAGATAATTTAAGAATAGTTCTCTCTTATATAAAATATAGTTATAAAATATAGAATCTTAGAGTAAGATATCTATAACTTTAATAAAGTAGGTTTTATAATAGGAGTTATTACTACTATAAAGGTAGCTATAAGCTTAGAAGTAAAGAGCTGTCTAAAGACTATATAGCTAAGGAATAGAGAGTAGGTATTAATTATCTAAGGTGTTAATTTATATAGATAGGCACTCCTACTATTTATTATTTTTAAGGTATAGAATTACCTCTCTACTTAGTATAAGGACTTAGGATTACTAGATAATTAAGTAATTACATTAAGTAAGAATAGGTAGACTTTAAATTTAATTAAGTATAAGTAGATTTAACACTTTAATTAATATATAAGTACTTATATAATTAGAACTTATTACCTTCTTATTCTTAATAGGTATAAGAGTTACCTCTTTACTTAATTTTAATACTACTATATAGAATAGAAGATAATTACCCTCTATATACTACTATACTCCTTATATATTCTTTAACTACTTAACGTTAGCTACTTTACTCTACTAAAGCTTTTATATAGACGTTAGATTAAAACCTTTATATAGAATAGGCTAAACTATATTATAAAACTTAAGTTTCTCTCTATATTTAAAGAAGCATTTAAAGCTACATTTATAGAGTAAACATTAAGAGTAGCTTTTAAGCTATAAGGCTAGTTTTATATAAGCTATAAAGTGTCCTCTCTTACTTAAATCTATAGTTAAGGACTCTAACTCCTCTTATAGTTAAGAGTAACAATTAGACTTTAAAGACTCTCTAAACTATAAGGGAGCTTAATTTTTAAATAGAGTATATTAAGAACTATATTATATAACATTAGAATAGCTCTCTTACCTTAATTAATAATGCTATTAGCTGCCTTATTAAAGGAGCTTAAGTTATAATACATTCTACTATTCTACTTAAGGTAGAAGTTAAGGCTCTATAAGTAGTAAATAAATAGAAAAAGAGGAGGGAAAGGAAGAGTAAGAGGTGTATAATGTAAGGGGGTAGTCTCTCTATATAATAGGGAGAGGATATCCTTTAGACTAGTAAGGTTAATGCTTAAATCTATATAGAGGTAGTAAGTGAGACTACTTAGTAGGTAGGCTCTAAAGGCTAATAGAAGCGCTATAGCTAATGTAAGAAAATTAGACATAATACCTATATGTATAAGAGGTGCTAGGAATTAATTATAATTAATTAAGGGTTATTATATAGGGTAGTAGTGTAGTAGTAGTAGTAATAGTTAGATTTTAGTGTTTTAGTAGGCAACTTACTTAGGTAGGCAACTTATATGTAAAATACATTATATATAACAAAGATATAACTTTATATAAATAGATTTAGACTACTTCTACTATCTATATAGCTACTTACTATTAGCCTCCTAGATAAATAAAGGGCATTCTAGTCTTTATATAGTAACCTAACTAAAGGCTTATGTACTTTAAGGACAAAGTACCTTCTAAAGGTAAGGGGTAGTATAAGGATGCCTCCTTACTTAGGGTAGTTATAGCTATTATATAGTACTATTAAGACTTAGGGCTATTATAGGTTAGTTATAACTAATAGCCTTAGGTATATAGTAAAAGGAAGCCTTAGGTATATAAGGAGTTAGCTAAGTTAGAGTAGTTCTAGGTATTTAAGGGAATAGCTATAGAGGGTTATACTATTATCTTTTTTATATTCTTTATAGTAGACTTATAGGGTTACACTAACTTCTATCTAACTTATACTCCTATATATAGCTTCTTATAATATAGTACCCTATGTCCCTACATTACTAGTCTTAAATTATATGTCCCTATATCTAGATCTAACTTATTTCTAAGTAACTAAGTGCTAAAGTGTTACTACTTTCCTAGACTTTAAAAAGGAGAAATTAGGAAATAGTAAACTAGCATTAAGGGGCCTAAAGTTAAGTAGCATTAATAGATTAATACTACTAAACTACTAATACTAGATTTTGTTAACTAATTACTATATTTAGTTCTATATTAGTAGGCTTTACTACTTTTACTACTATACTTTTTAGTTTTTATAACTTTATAAAAGTAGCTACCTATTTCTATAGTATCTAATACTATATTCTATTTCTAGTTTCTAGATCCTAGACTATTAGGTATCCTTAGTAAGTTTCTAATTCTAGGAGTTAGCTTTCTATTTATATAAAGCTATAGATATTATATTAGTGTTAGTATATAGCCTACCCTTAGTTTAGTGTCTATATACACCTACTCCTTCTCTTCCCTTTATTCCCCTATCTTCCCTTTTATCTTCCTACTATTTTCCTTTACATCTTACCTCTTATATTTCCCTTGTTCTTATTTTGCTTTTTATATATTACTTCTTTAGCTATCTCTTAATCTTTAAAGAGAGTAGTAGTTATAAAGCTCTTAAAGGATAAACTACTAGTAGATATTAAGTAGCTAGGATTAATAAAGAAACGTCTACTAAAAGTTGCCCTTATAATAAAGAGAGGATATATTTCTATCCTCTTACTTTAGTAAGACTTTATATTATATATTAACTAGCTAGTGTTAATCCTAAGTAGAGGTTGCTTAAGGGGCTTCTTTAAGATGTTAGTAATTAAGCATAAAGGGGTGTTAGGCTAGTATGTGTTTAACTAAAATATTCTTTCTCCTAATCTCGTATAGGTAATTGTTAATAGCTATATAGGAAAGTAATCTAAAGTTATGCCTAATAGATAATTATATATAACATTAGCATGTCTTTTATAGATTCGTTTTACTATATAGAAACCTTTTTTAGCTAGTTAGCTAGCTATAATTAGGTTAAGAGAATATCATTAGAATTAAATAAGGAAAGACAATAAGCTTATATAGTAATATCTCCTTAAGCTTAGACGTACAAATAGGTTGGATAATTAACTACATTTGTTTAACAAAACTTTGTTTTAACAGTGCTATAACATACTATGAAATGCACCTCGTGATTAAAGCTTCTTAACGCAATATCCAACAACATGTGGCAATACAGACCATTCGTCAAACAACTCCAAGTTCACCTCAGCCCATCCATGATCTGATTTCGCAGCGTTCACTAGTGTTGCTGTTGTATCTCTCAGAAGGTGACACCCAACAAAAAACTCCCAACCAAGCGCAGTGTAAAAGAACTGTAACAGATGTCCCACTTTGCTGCCCTCTTTGTGGAAGAATCTCCCCGCCTTGTTTCCTTCTTTGTTGCTCTCATTCACGACATGTTCACATATGACGAACCTTCCTCCAGGTTTCAAGCACCTGTATAGGACCTCGACGGTCTCATTTGGCTTCGGCACGCTGCAGAGAACGCGGATACAGACAATCTCATCAAACATACCACCACCGATGCTGCCGTCCTTGCTAAATAGACCCTCTTTTTTGAGTATTGGGATTAATGAGTCTGGCTCTGCACCACATGATAGGACCTTATACTTCTCACCTAGTCCAGCCTTCTTTGCGTTCTCCCGCAGAGCGTGATGTAAGTTAACGCCAGGTTCAACACCATAGATCATGGTAATGTTGTCCTTGCTTGAGAAGCGAAATACCTGATCGCCAGAACCGGGACCGATGTCCAAGACGACGCCGTGAGAGGTTGCAAGAATTTCACCTAACATCGGTGGAACCACATCTGCAAATACCGGACCGACTGCAATCCAGAATGAGGCGAAGGAAAGGTCGCGGTACGCTTTGAAGTCTGAAATTGGTAGTGTTGGTGAGGTAATGGCAGCTTGCAGGAAATCTGTGTTATGTGAGCGCATGCTTATACAAGTGGGAGAAATCTAATCTAGGCCTAGACCGTGTAGGAAATCTTTTAGCTACAAAAGAAATCCAGAGACTTACAAACTGCACTTTTAACCATGAGGAGGCCGGGGAGAATATATGCATGCAAATATTCTAGGACGGTTGGCGCCATTGCTGCTTAATATCGAAATTAAGATGTCTCTAGAGCCCGCAGGTTAGTATTCTCCAATTATAACCCGGAGTTATACAAGTTGAATATAGAGTACTCACTCTAACTGAGTATAATTGATTAAAGTATACAGTTGAAAAGGACGGGGTTGAATGGAGACAGTTAAGTTCTCTCGAATATACAATTACGACATCATCCGCGTGACCTTGTTCGGCCGCCTAGTATGACGACCTTCCCTATCCAAAACGTCATTTCACTGTAGAATAACCGTTTCACAATCCGAATTCCACACGGTCAATAGTCCCTCCGAGAACCGTCCACGACGAAGCGACCGCACCAGGACGCAGCCAGGAAGGACGCGCAACAGGGATTCATTCAGTAGCCATGTAGTCAGACAGAAATACAGTATATATCTTTCTCGATACCCCGTTACCGCTACGACGGCTGCATACTTTTCGAACCTGAGCTTATATCACGTTGCGAGGTTGGATTTAATGAAACCTCTCTAATTCTCGTTTTAGACGGGGCCGATAGTCCCGTGACCTGGTTTACAACAACTTCGATTCAGCGGCTTGTCACGCGATTAGTTCGTCCAACTGGTCTTTGGGCGGGGTCGGGTCAGTAATGCGGGGGCATTGGCGCTAATGCACCCCCAACCTTTGGGCAGGACCCGGATGCTCCGAACCAATTATTAGGCTCGAATCACACATCCCATGCCGACATCCAACTCTTTTCCAGGCAACCGAGCGCTAAAATGTTGCTGCTTTCCCAGGATTTAGGAATGGGGAATCGGGAAATGGTAAACTGGCATTAGAGGGCCCTCTACATGAGTTGGAATCGATGGATTAATACCACTAAACCACTGATGCTTTTCATTGTTGACCAATCGCGTATTGCCACATATGATGGTTTTGGGCTCCCGGCTGCTCGGCCCGCTGCTGCTTTTGCGATGCGCCACTTTCAAAAGCAGCTCCCCTTGATGTTAGTCGAGCATGCATGAGGTTGGCAGTGCTAGGAGGGTTCTGCCCCTCCTCGATAGCTGAGGGGCTGTTTGGGTCTTCCTTCGCTTAGCTCAGCTTGACAACTCCGGCATAGCCGCTAAGCAGTGGCTGGAGTCGAGAATGAATAAATCAAGCAATCAATCCTTTGGATAGTTACAAAGGTTGTACAGTACATATCTCGGCCCGACGGTAATCCCGCAACCCGCTTCATCAATAAAACGTATGTCTGTTTGGTAATCTACCTTGGTGAAGCGTGAGTCGATATGAACGCTCCTAACTCAGGCAATGAGACCGTCGCGATTGTCGGTTCGGGGTTGACCGGTCTGCTCGCCGCGCAGGGACTGAAGCTGGTGAGGGCTGGGCAGCAATCCAGTCGTTGATGCATCTTGCTAACGCGACCAGAATGGAATTACTGCAGTCGTTTTCGAGCGAGAAGAGAGTCTCGATGCACGATCTCGTGAATGGACGATACTGGTTCACTGGGCGATGCCCATCTTTGCGAAGCTGGTCCCGAAACACATTCTTGCGAATCTGAGCGAGGCTCTCTGCAATCCTCATTTAGACTTTAACGATGAAGTGGAGAGCTTGCCATGCTACAATGGCATTACAGGTGATCTACTCTTTAGTAGTTCTACACCAGGCGCCAGGCGGGTTAACCGGCGGCAGCTACGTAGGCTACTTGCACAGGGCATCGATATCAGATGGAATAAGTCGGTGAGAGAGCTATTGCAGACTGGTAGTGGCGTAAGACTTGAGTTTGAGGACGGAGGAACGTTTGATGCTGACCATATTCTTGGAGCTGATGGCTCCTCATCCAAAGTACGCGAAATGCTGTTAGGCGTCGAGCAAGCCCAGCCTCGTCAGTCTGGGTTTCTCTTTGCTACTGGAGTCACAAAGTTTGGTGACGCCGACAAGACTAATGCAGTCGTACAAGCACATCCTGTGGCAGCGCTCATGATGGGAGCAAGCACCGTTGGTGCTGTTGGCGGTATGTTAACTCCAACCCTCAAACATATAGTTGATTGATGCGTCTCACACATACTTGGTGGCGCTCCATAGTCATGTCAGTCGACGACCCCAATGACACATCCACCTGGACTACCTTTTGGGTCAAGATATGGCATGGAGATCCCGTGGATCTCAAGGGTCAAGAGGCTCTTAACTACATCAAAGAGAATACGGCTCCGTTGCGTGGGATATTCCAGTCCGCTATCGATTGGACGCCGGATGGAAGCTATGTTAGCATAAACGAGATGAAATACTGGGTTCCGACGCCCTGGAACAACTACGGAGGACGGGTAACGCTTGCCGGAGACGCCGCTCATCCCATGCTGGTTTGTAAGTACAGTGATCTCACGCATTATATATGGGGTTATCTAACCTCTATGAAGACAGGGGCCAAGGATTTCAGCACTCCATCACCGACGTTGACAACTACGTGAATGCATTAATCCAGGTGCGCTCATCTAGTAGCGATGCTACATCGAGGGAGATGATTATCGGGGCGTACGATAGCGAAATGGTCGAGAGAGGCGCCACGGCGGTGCAGCAATCCCTCATCGAGGCGGAGAATTCACTCGACTTGGAAAAGGTTAAGAAAATGCTTATGATGAGGCAGGGACATAGCAAGAGTGCATGAGGGGGTATCCTGTAGTTCGAAGTTTTAGATCACGTGACTTTTAGATTGGGTGTGTGTAATTCCGGCCCTAGGAATCAGGCCCTTAAGGCACCAACTTCGTGAAACCTTATGCGTACGGGCATGGTTTCGTACGGTAGAATAGCTTACGGGCGACGGCATAAGGAAAGGCCGTAGCCCCAAAGAATTCCACAAGTTTGGTTCACGCTCGGAAATCACATGTGATGACCGTCTCCCCTTCATGTATAGTCTATACTATACTATATTACAAAATACCGACCCCCTGCAGGATTGATTGGCTACAAAATAGCGAAATTCATGATTGGCTAACTTAGCGAGGCTGATAACGATAACGCCCCTTCAAAGCTCTACACGCTATTTTGACCGCTAGACGCTACATTAACACGCTACTTATGATCGCTAGACGCCACATTAGCACGCTACATATGATCGCTAGACGCTACATGTAACACACTAAAAACGTCGTTTTCCAGTGATAATAGTACTAAAATATCACCTAAACAGCCCCCTAAACACCCTATAGAACTCTGAATTTCCACTCCTTATTTCCACCGCTACGGCCACTTTCCAGCCACTTTCCACCGCTACGGCTACTTTTTACCGCTCGCTGGCGCCGAAGGTGCCGGCGTAAAACGGCGCCTACGGCGCCGTTCGAGTTTACTCGTTTTTCTCAAGTAGAAATGTTGAGGTGATTTAATTCATCACTTTTGTAATTACATCCTGAACTAACAAACATTTCAGCCACGATATCGCGTTTGTGGTTCATATGCGAGTATCTCTTTTAGATGTTTTCACAATCACAGTGGATGCGGATAAATATAGGAGGGGCCGTGGTTGGAGAGATAAACTCGTATACCAGGGATGCGCTGGGGATGGGAATTGCATAACGCCTGTCGAGCAGGTTGGCACAGCTTTGCTAGGACGGATTTGCTGGGATGCTGATGGTTGGTGATGGAGGAGTGCAGGGGTCGGGGAGTCCGGAAGACACCCCGCCTACAGAGCCTCGCTAGCTGTGGGCCAGATCGCGGGATCTGACAACTTTTGTTCCCAAACACATCTCGATGCTCTTGACACCTCTTTCTGATAAAATCTGCACCGCTGCGGATGCACTTCTTGGTACAACACCCGCTCATTGATACCATAGTAAATTAGACCAACCTTAATCCTGTCGCTCATGATGACTTCACTAGCCGGTGACCTAGCCAGCTGCCATGACGACGATGGTGCCTGCGATGAGGCGAAGTCGGCAACGCCCCTAAGCCCCGTAACAACGCTGGCAACAGAGGCGCCAGCAATTGAGGCAGCAAGTGAAAGTGGCGGCGACGACGAATTTGATGCTATCAGTGAATTGTTTGACGACACGACGAGTGTCACTTCGAGCATTTATGCGCACACATATGAGCGTGGCCGCCGCTATCAGTCCTTCAAGAATGGTCGCTACCCTATCCCCAATGACGACTTCGAACAGAATAGAGAGGACATGAAGCACGCAATGCTAATGGAGCTAACGGATGGGAAGCTATTCTACGCACCCATAGGCGAAAATCCACAGAAAATCCTTGATATAGGCACTGGGACTGGTGAGTCTTGGATATTGATTAGTGAGTAGCTGACTGAACGCAACAAAAATAGGAATCTGGGCAATTGAAGGTTAATACACACTAGTCCAATTGTTTATTGGTTTATAGAATGCAATTGACCCTTTTCAATTAGTTGGCGATTTGTACCCCAGCGCTCATATCTTAGGCATAGACCTAACGCCAATCCAACCACTATGGGTTCCCCCGAATGTCGAATTTGTAGTCGATGACTGCGAAAAGGATTGGCTGACGGGCGATGTCGACCTTGCTCATTTCCGGTTCATGGCTATGATTTTAAGAGATATACCTGGTGTTCTAGGACATGCCTACAAGTGAGTAACGCAAACTCTACCTCGGTGCCTCTCCTTGCCTTCATCTCCGGCTTTGTTTCTTCTCCTTCTGACGTTTGTTGCTCTATGCCAGGAGCCTTCGCCCTGGTGGATGGATCGAGCTCCAAGAACTACACGGTCACCCCTGCTGCGATGACGGCACAATGGGCCGTGATGATCAATTTAAGCAGTTATACGATTTGGCAGGCCAGGCTTACCAGAAATTTGGTATGAGCACTGCACTACCAGCGCAGCTTAAACCTTTGCTCCTCGATGCCGGATTCCAAAATATTCACTGCAAAATAATGAAAGTTCCTATTGGAACATGGGCGAAAGACAAGACCATGAGATTAATCGGCCTTTATCAGAAGACAGTTGTTGGCGATTTTATACCGACTCTAGCTGGGCGCCCATTTGAGGCCTTAGGTATGTCACAGGTAGAGGCACAAGTAACACTTGCCTTTGCTCGAAAGGCTCTGGATGATGCAAACGTCCATCGGTACTTTAACTATTACTTTTGGTATGCGCAGAAACCAGTGCTAGGCAGGACTACAGTTTAGTTTAGACAGTTGGTTTAACAAGTTCGCCAAAACTGCAGTTCAAACAGCCAGTTTTCTTTCATTCACAGTATAGGTCCATTTATGCACCTGTTAGAGCAGCTTTTGGTGGCTCAACTTGCCCTAGGCAATCTCAAATGCCGCCATTGAAAGTTAAGACGCGGGAGAGTGTGGCGTGACAACGCCAATAAATGTCGAGATAGTTGGATGTAACATCAGGTGTCATTTCTCTGCCGCTTATCATTGATAGGTGCGAGAATATTCATTGTCTGCTTTCTTTTTCAGAAGCTTGAAGAAAGTTGCCCCATTACTTGTCAATGTATCTTTTTTGACCGGCTTCTTCGGGCTACTTTTCGCCAAGTCCTAATTATACGGTCCTGCCGCCCAACAGCGAAGCGAGTACGGGCGAGAAGCCGTCGTCCATGACGGAGAAGCGTTAGATACCGTCGTGATGGTGGTACTGGTGCGAGAGCCACCTCGGTCAGGTCGGCATATTGGTCTCTGATGGCGACGCAGATGGTGAGACATTCCTCTTTGTCGTCGGCATTGTAATGGGCTATGAGCGGAGCTGCCGGGTATATAGAAGTGCGTGTTGGAATCGTCGACGATGGGATGTTGGCACAGATTAAATGCGGGATTTATCCCCGGATAGATTCGGTGTCGCCGCAACTACCGTCGACTTCGACTCCAGCGACGTCCTCGCCGATGGCACTCCCAGTTCCTGTATCCCAGCCTTGCCCAACTTCATCAGCGGATCCGGCTCCCAATCCTCCACGATACTTATTTTTGAATCTGTAAGAGATTGCTGGTCCTGCTTCGTCGGAAGATCCTCCCATAGCGTCTCATCAAAGAACACGAAATTCTCAACCACTAGCATGGCCACGGTCAGAATCAGCTTCCGCCAGTGCAGCTTGCTTAGCAAGGCGGAGAATCCTAGTTGCGTCATGTATATGCAAATAGTCGGTATACGAGTCTCGTATCCCTTAAGTTGCTCTTCGAGAATGTCGTGTTCGGGAAGTTTAAGAGAAGGAGTTACAGGATGGAGTTATAGACTGGAGTTATAGAACGGAGCTATGTAATGGAACTATAGAATGGAATTATAGATTAGAATACTGAAGTAGGTACCCCCTCACTTACCTTCATTGTAACGACGGTGCTACATCTAATAGCCGGACCACAATACATCGATTAAGGCGCAGCAGCATCCAGGCGTCCCTTCTCCACTCATTCCCCCTTTCTCTTCCGTTCCGCGGCCTGTACCGTGCTTCTCTCGTATATGCATCCCTCCAAATCCAGCGATCATTACCCCCTACGATACGACGGTCTGTAGTGTGGCATGTCTGTTACCAAGAAAAGCTTATATAACCCTGCGCGCCCCATTTTAAAGACTTGGCAACTACAACAATCCACCCTACCTACTGGCTGCTGGCCAAGCTTTTTTTAGTGTGACCTCACAGTGAGATTACTCGTTGTTTCCACGTGAAGAGATGTTTCTAAACATCTCTCATAGAACCTCCCAGTAGTGTCGCATTCTCCAACGAACACAACGCGATGCCTGTGTTTTATGTTTTTATGTTTGTATAAAGATCTCTGTACAATGCGTACGTATGTGTTCCTGCCCAGCCACGAGATCTGCCTGCTCTCTGCCCGCTCGTGAGCTGGCCGGCCATCCCACGAACGGGCCGGCCGGAAGCATATGAAACCAAAGGCGCTAGTCCTGAAACAGCCCGATCTGAGATCGTGCCCTGCAAGAAGTTATTCCCTACTTGATCGAGCGTCCCGTCTCATTACAGCCTAGCTGAGGAACTATGGTTATGTCAAACAGGGCGTGAAATGTTTATTTGTTAGCCGGCTCCATATTCGAGGCAGGCCCTGCTTGCTTTCTGTCGTTGTCACTACACTGTACATTCTCAATCCCCTACATACCATCATGGCCCATTCGAGGGCTCCCTCAAGGGCTGGCATTCTCGAGGAGTACGATATGGAACAGCTGCGCGACAACGGCGACGGCAGGGGACCTTCGAGGAAGAGCAGCCCTAGCCGTGCTCTACTACAGATCCTCGAGACAGAAGATCTCGATGCCGAGATGAAAATATTTCCTCCCCGACCACACTCCAGCGTCCGCGGACCCCTCATTCTCATCAAAACCTTCGTCGTCGCCTTTATAACGACTCTCATACCCAGCTTCTTGCGCAGATCACCCGACGGAGCTGCTAGCAAGAAACTGCATCCGACAGCTTACCTCGATGGGCTCCGCGGCGTTGCTGCCTTTATCGTCTTTATCCACCACTACATCATTGACTGGTACCCGATGCTGTGTCGCGGATACGCGTCCTCCGAGCCCGCGCACTCGCGGTACTTCCTGCAGCTGCCCTTGATCCGCGTCGTCTACTCCGGTCGCGGCATGGTGTCCGTCTTCTTCGTCATCTCGGGGTACGTCTTGAGCTACAAGGCAATCCGCTTGATGCGCGCACGGCAGTACTCCGTCCTCCTCGATTCCCTCGCCTCGTCCATCTTCCGACGAGGCATGCGCCTGTTCATCCCCATCACCGGGTCGACATTCATATCCATGCTCTTCTGCCGCTGGGGCTGGTACTCGCAGGACCCAATGGGAAGAAATACGATCCCGGCGCGCCGCGGCGATTTCTGGTTCCAATTTAAAGACTGGTGTCACCACGTCGTTCGCGTCTCGAACCCTCTCCTCGACGTCAACGGCAGGGACCTATACGCCCCCCCCTACGACGGCCATCTCTGGACAATCCCCATCGAGTACCGCGGCTCCATAATCGTCTTCCTGGCGCTGCTCTGCGTCGCGAAACTGTGGCCCTGGCTGCGCCTCTCCGTGCTGGCCGGCATGGTACTCTACAGCATCTGGGACTCGCACTGGGAAGTGTTCCTGTTCCTCTCTGGGATCCTCTTCTGCGATATCCACTTCCAGGCTGCGTCCCTTTCCCTTCGCGACCACAACCTCCACCTCGACAAGTCTCATCATAAATTTGCAAAAGAAGCCCTACTCATCATCACCTCCCTCTTCGCTCTCCACCTGGTCTGCTTCCCAGACGAACATGCAAACACCACCCCCGGCTACCGCACGCTGATTGGCCTGACCCCGCGCTCCTCCTCCGACCAGGGACTCACCCAGCGCTTCTGGATGGCCATCGGCGCATTCCTCCTCGTTGGCGCTATCAATTTCTCCACTTTGCTGCAGCGCCCCTTCACCACGCCTCTGGCGCAGTACCTAGGCCGCATCAGCTTCGCGCTGTATATCGTCCATGGGCCCGTGCTGTATACCCTCGGGATGAAGATGCTGTTGCCCGCGGTGCGCGACTGGAATCACGGGGGTGGTTGGGTGAATTACGCGCTAGGGGCGCTGGGGGCGTGGGTTGTGAATTTGGTAGTCTGTGTTGTCGCGGCAGATGTCTTTTGGAGGGAGGTCGATGCGAGGAGTGTGGGTTTTGCGGGGTGGGTGGCGCAGAAGTGTTGGGATAGGGAGGAGACGAGGGGTTAGTTGCGATGGAGTAGGGATACCATAGTATGTTCACGGCTTGGATGGTCTGTTGCACCTCCGCAACTGAGCGTTGCTGGATGTTGAGAGCATCTCGTCCCCAAACCCTCCCCCCCCTCTCCCCTTTCCCCGGCTACTCGCCCTCTCCTCTAATAATGCCGTATTCAACTGTCGATTGGACATTAACTAGTCATATAACCATTAGATAGTGTAGTAATTCAATTGATTATATTATTCTATATACTGTATTCTACTGTTGAAGCCTCTGTTCTGCTGCCCGTAAGAGATCCATTACGGTGACCAGAGATTACCACACAATTCTGTGTGTGGTTCTCCGTACTCCGCAATTACCTCCAACAAATACAAAGTTAATACAATCCCTATTACTCTATTTTTTTCCTGATCTAGCTATTTACATGTCTATAACAAGCTGCTATCTTTGTTGATGAATGTACGTACAATGGCACAAGATGAAGGCGTCCCTCTCCAAGAAAGACCACCGTCAAACTTCGACATTAGAGAGCATGATTTACGCGGGACTGAACTCTTCAATGTCAATCAAGCCAACTTAAGGCACTCAGAATCGAATAGAAAGAGGGCTTGCGTTTTAGTGGGCTCTGCAATATTAGAACTGCCGATATGGGGTGAATTAAGTTCCCCATTGCAATTGCAACTAAGCTAATGACACACGTAACTCAGGGTTTGCAATGAACTACGGCGTCTTCCAAGAATACTATTCCAGTAACTGGACGCTGCAAGGGAGCCAAAGATGTCACAGGTATTATTGGTACAACTTATAACGGCGTTATGTAGCTCTCCATACCCTTCTTGTTCGCGTTATTCACCAAGCGATGGGCTCATAGACGCCGGACCGGAGCTCTTTCCGGCGCTGCACTCACATGCGTCAGCTTCCTCCTGTCCTCGTTCAGCACTCACGTCTGGCATTTAGTTGCGACGCAAGGAGTTATGGTAGCGGTAGGATGTGCGCTTATCTACAGCCCGATAACTCTGTCGCTTGGCGAATGGCTCAATACCAGCAATCGAGCTGTAGCCTACGGTGTTGTCTTGTCCTGTAAAAATATCGTGGGGTCTGCTTGCCCGTTTCTGCTGCGGGTACTTCTGGATAGGTACGGTCCTACTCTGACGTTGAGAGTCTGGATCGCCATCGCGGCCGGAACTAGCATTCCCGCAATATTTTTAATACCGACCCCGCCTTCAAGTATATCCCAAGGCCTTCATCGAACCCGCGGAATCCCTTGGCAGTTCCTTAAACATCGAACTTTTAACATCTACAGCATCGCCATTATACTACAGGCCTGTGGGTATGGAATTCCGCAAACATTCCTAACCACATACGCCCACGATATAACTCTAGTGTCTCAAACCTCAGCTACCCTTCTGCTCACTCCTTTCAACATACCCGGAATCGTTGCATCCTCCTTCTTTGGGTACTTGAGCGACAACAAACGCTTCCCGCTTTCGGCGACAACTGTAACTGCTAATGCGCCGTCTGCTCCGCCCTGTCTGCATTCCTTCTCTGGGGCCTCACATCGCAAGGTAGTATGGTACTGTTAGTGGTATTCTCCATCACTTTTGGCTTCTTCGCCGGTGGCTACAGAGCGACTTGGGGTGGCGTCATTAAAGATGGAACTCGAGGCTGCCTAGAGAAACGAGGCTATTGATTTGGGAATGCTGTATGGTCTGTTGAATGGCGCGAGAGGAGTTGGGTATTTAAGTGGTGGGCTTGCTGGCGTGCCGTTACTTGAGGCTGGAAGTGAGAGATTGGTTGGAAGCTTTGGTTATGGAACAGCGTATGGGCCTCTCATCGTATTTACCGGGATATCGTCACTATTTGGCGGGTGGGATTGCTGTGGAAGTGGAAGAAGTTGCTGATATGAGACATTGTGAGGTAAAAGAAATTCTTCTGAGGAAGACTCCACATATACGTACGTTTCCTTTCCGTTTAGGGCCATTTTAGCCTATATCTAACAGTCTCGAGGGGCATCAGATATTCACGCTTTACCATCCTCACAGGTCCCTCATAATTTCAGACCTATGAAATCTCATGACAGCTCCACATAACCAAATGGACGAATACTTTGCAGCAAGCAGTTTCCCAACTTGTTAAAGCTCTCTTCTTAGCGCTGCTGTAGTCTTTCTTCCATATACAACGCAGGCCGTTGCCATTGCCGTTCGTCTTCTAAGGAGATCTGTAGAGAAGTATAATAGCAAGTGCTAACTAGAACTAGAAGCATTAGCTACAAGTTAACAATTAACACGGACTAGTCGCTGCTATAATTACCTAACTACTCCTATACATAATCACAAAGGCTGGCTAGCATAGCTACATCTTTCATTAGGAAGCTATTATATTCCTATACATATCTACTATTACCTTTCTATTTC
Organism: Pseudogymnoascus verrucosus; assembly: GCF_001662655.1. NCBI lineage: Eukaryota > Fungi > Ascomycota > Leotiomycetes > Thelebolales > Thelebolaceae > Pseudogymnoascus > Pseudogymnoascus verrucosus. The sequence continues at coordinate 15,197 of NW_017263738.1, forward strand.
ACGCCTAGATTAGTAGGAAGATGATAAGAACAGACTATATTTTATATAATATCCTATAGTTATTAAAATAAACCCCCTATATTTATATTCATTTAATTACAACTCTCTTAATAGATTTTACTACTGCTCTTACTTTACTTACCTCTAATAACTATAATAGATCTCTTAGAATCAGACTGATACTCGGTAGGCATCGGCGACAAGCCGGGTCACCCACTGCCACGACAATGAGTATCACAGGGTAGACAAGTTATAGAAGGCTTCATTTATCTCTCTAGGTTTAGTTACCCGTCTTTGCTAAGGGCCTAGGAATGCTTGAGTACTCGTTAATTTGATCGAATACCTAAGGTACTCGCGGACTTGTCGAATACTACTTGGAACGAGTACTATTAGGGCATCACTGAAGCGGTCCTTTGATGGGGCTAATCTTGATGGCAGTTGTCTCTACAACCATTAACTAATTGCTCCGAGCGCTAGGCCGACTAAATAATAGACTATGATGATAGGTATGACGGAGTGTATCCTTGCCTGTGAAGAAAGGAGAGGGAGATGGAGCGTATATGATGGTGATACGAGGGTTTTAATTGATTTTGGTTAAGGCGAAGGGGGTATGAGATCAAGGCTTGGAGAAGGTAGTTGAAGTGCGCATTCAGGGGTTGGCTCTTAAGAGGATGATTCCGGAAACAAATAAGGTGAATAAGCCATTGACTAGGTTGGATGAATTAGAGTTACGGTTAATCAGAAACTGAGTGGGAAGGGCGAAGAAGATAGCGCTAATTACCGATTTTGGGAACAGAAGTGCGAGGTGGCGAAATTGATGCTAAAAGGAATGGGAAAGTGTTATACGTAGCTATGGCTAGGCATAAGAGACTCATATCTATCTACCTCGCTACATATCTATAATGAATAGAGAAAAGGCTCTAAGTTATGCCGCAGGAATCGTGAAGACCTGTCGATCACGACTCTCCATAGCTTTCGCGCACTTAGCCCCAGAGCCGCTCAAGATAACAGATCTCTGATCTCCCATAGGCAAAATAATGTCGAGATCCTTCCAGAGAGGCACGAAGTTACCCGACTTGTCATACTCTACCACAATATTATCTGGAGTGGATTGGTACCGGAGTGTAAAAGTTGAGATCTCAGGTCGAGAAGATATCCCGTCATCTTCATACCAAGTGTACGAGTATGTGCTGCTAGAGCCACCTGCAAATGGAAAGATCTCAACCGCACGATAATCATCTTCCACAACCTTATGTGAGGGGAATCTATGATCTCCGGTTGATCGAGTTTGGATATTCTTTCCGACCACGATGCCACCACCAACTCGTGCCAGAAGAGGGATACTCTCTCTCCACTCGGATTTGACCTCTGCCCATTGGCCAGATTTGAAATATTGGTATGGGGCGTTGAGATTAATATAGCCGTCGTCAGTGCTACCTTTGGAGGGAAGGTACATTCTCGTGGTCGTCTTTCCAGGTTCATATACCCCGCCCACTAGAATGGTATCTCCCAGCCAGTACTGAGTCTCGCCAGACATGTTTTTTGGTGTCCATACTTCTGGGTCTGATTCGTAGCCATGACCAATCCAACGCTGAGGAGGAGAAGCTGACATATGACTCTCGAGCATGAGGGAGTATAAGTATGGAATGATCTCGTAGCGGCGCTTGATCGTGTCGCGGATGAGAGGGGTAATCTCAGGATACATCCATGGCTCGATGACACCACCAATTGTGTTATCATTGTCGTCTGTCTTGAAACAGTTGATTGCAAATCGAGGAGAGTAGATACCTAGTTGGACCCAACGCAAAAGAAGCTCTGGACTCGGCTGTGGACCTTCAAAACCGCCAATGTCATGACCATAACACTGACTTGTTAGTTTGGCACCCGCAGAAATATAGGTGACATACTTGAAGCAAGCTAATCCCGGCGTTTAACGACAGCGAATTCGCACCTTTCATCCCATCCCAACTTGTCACATTGTCCCCACCCCATGAACTGGCAGCATATCTCATTGTTCCAGCAGTAGCAGATCTGGTGAGAACGAAAGGTCTGACTTCCGGCTCCAACTCAACCAAGGCATGATGAGATGACTTCCCCATAAGCTCTGTGTGAAGACTTCTTCCCCAGAGGCCAATACTCTTCCCGCTGTTAGGTGTTTCTTGCTCATCGCCATCCAGAGCGCACAGCCAACCATCATCAGGAATGGTGTATTCGTTGTTGTCATTCCAAATGCCTTCAATGCCACACTTTCTGAGAGCCTTCACACCCTCATACCACCATTGAAACCCAGCCTTGGAGGTGAAGTCAATATGGCCCCCTTCGCCACTCTCACCTCCACCAGCACTCCATAGCCGAGCAATTCCTGATTTCTTGGTTCTTGGATCTGTGAAGAAAGCACCAGATGATAGTAGTTTGGCATACTCAGGGTGATTGGAGAGAACATAAGGCTTCACATTCGCAATGATGCGAATACCTTCATCGTGGTACTTGGAAACGAAGCCTTCAGGATCTGGAAACCTGTGTCGATTCCATGTAAAGACATTTCTAGTCTTGGGTTCTGTTTCTGCAACAGTGTATCCAGACGACATCTGAAATGCCGAGCAAGGAATATCATGCCTCTTGAGTTTTGCAGCAAAGTCCATCAACACTTCAGAAGCCCGAGGCTCATCCACCATCGAATACTTCATACCGCCAGCAATATACCCAAATGCCCAGCGTGGAACAAGCATAGGGTATCCCACAAGATCTGCATATATCCTGATTACATCTTGGATTGACCTCCCCACCATTAGGTATTCTTCCAAACCCCCATAGTCCTGCCGGTAAACCTTGAAATGTCCCCAGAGTCCATCAATCTCCGCTCCAACTGAGTACGTTCCTCGGCTATGAGAGGTCGAGAATATACCAACACAACCTTCCGGGGTTACATTAATCAGAAGCGGGATGTGCTTGTAGAGAGGGTCGGTTCTATAGACATCGTATCCAAAGCAATCTGTTGCGGAGAGGATGAATTGCCTGTTTGATAGGTTCATAGGTGCAGCTTTCTCGCCCAGGCCAACATGCAATGTGTCCCTCTTGTATTGTGTATAATGTGCAATTCCGGTGGAATCCACCACATAGGATCGAAAGTTGAGGTCTCGATGGATTGCAGCGCTCTGGCCGGAGAATTGCAAGGAGACAACCGGAGGGCCGCTCCATTCAATGGTAGCTATAATATCTCCAACTATGGTTGTCTTCTGTGAGGCTGTGGATTCGGAGATAGGTTTGAGACCAGCAAGATCTGTTTTGGGACGAGGACAACTGGGATGGGGAGGAAGAGGATGAGTTTTCGAAGAGAAAGTTGTTCGGAAGAGTCCCGGACGAACTGCTTGGAAAGTAAATTGGAAGCTTGCATCGCCATCAGTGGACTCAAGTTGCACATCGGATGCAAATTGTGACTTCCCTTCGCCGAAACCATTCGTTTGAATGGGTACATACTTCTGTGGGGTATACTCGTGTTGAGGCATTGTGAGGAACTTTAAAGAATAGAGAGTTAGGAAAGGAGCGATGGAAAGAGCGGACGACCTTCCTACTTACCAAATTTCCACATTATGAAACCGAGACCGGCAAGAATGGTGAAGAAGCTGCTGCGGAGTTTGGTCGACATTTCCCCCCAGATCTCTCGGATTTCGGTTACATCTCCGACGCCAAACCCAAACCATAACTTCCCTACATAAACTCACATTTCTTTCCCGAAATCTACGGGGACTCCAGACCCCAGACCCCAGACTCCGTCTCTCCAAATTAGCCCCACAAGAAGGAAAGAGCGGACGATCTTCCTACTCACCAAATTTCCACATTATGAAACCGAGACCGACAAGAATGGTGAAGAAGCTGCTGCGGAGTTTGGTCGACATTTCCCCCCAGATCTCTCGGATTTCGGTTACATCTCCGACGCCAAACCCAAACCATATCCCTACATAAACTCACATTTCTGTCCCGAAATCTGCAGGGAACCCCAGACCCCAGACCCCATACCCCATACCCCAGACTCCGTCTCTCCAAAGTACCACCACAAGAAGCTAATGCGTCCGTTTTCCCTGCTTTCCACCCAGTCGGTGTTTCCATAAAGAGAGGTGATGGTTCCATCGATCTTTTCCTCCATCACCGAGTGGCAACAGTGTCGCTTGGATTGTACTTCTCATTTCGCACACCTCGTTCTTGTCTTCGGCATACTCCTTTCAATATGGATTCTAAACAGGAAGGCGAGTCTGCTGAGCGCAAACCTACTATCGAAGCTATCGAGGATCCGTCCAAGTTTGTTTTCCAAGTAGCTCATGTAGCAGGCAAGGACCGCGCTGCGGAGCTTCTGGGCAATACCGCCGAACGTATCGCTGTTTCGGAGGCAGACAACAGACGAATCCTTAGGAGAATCGATTTTACTCTCCTTCCTATTATGCTTGGAGTCTACTTTCTCCAACAACTCGACAAGTCCACGCTTTCCTACGCCTCCGTTTTTGGGTTAATCACTGTAAGATTTTGGTGGATTGAGATCCACTCTGTCCTTGAAATCCCATTTCTGTATGCTGATGGGCCGTCTGTATCCAGGATGCGCACCTTGTGGGCCAAGATTATTCCTGGCTCGGCTCTATAGTTTACATAGCTCAGCTTGTCGCCCAACCTATAATCGCATACTTCTTAGTCAAGCTTCCCACTGGAAAGTTCGCTGCCTCTATGGTGCTAAGCTGGGGTATCGTGTTGAGCTGTATGGCTGTCACCAAAAATTTCAAAGGCTTGCTTGCTACCAGGTTTTTCTTGGGCTGCTTCGAAGCGTCAGTTGGTAAGTGGTCCTGTCATCCAAGGATACTCTTCGCTGACGCACTTAGCTCCAACCTTTGTGGCCATCACCCAGATGTGGTGGAGAAGAAGTGAGCAGACGTATCGAAACGCAGCCTGGTATTCAATGAATGGTATTACCAATATGGTGAGCTAGTCTTCCTCCTTTCCAAGCCGTTGCTAATCCAAGTTGAGGTTGGAAGTCTTCTCGCGTATGGGCTTGGTCATATCAACTCCGGCGAATTGCATTCGTATCAGGTAAGAGCCTTCTCGTTAGTTTTCGTGCCTCTCTCACTCGCGATAGATTATATTCTTAGCTTGTGGGCTTCTAACTGTCGTGTTCTCGATACTTGTCTTGTAAGCCACAAATCCTCCGAGTTCAGTTACCCTACCTAACTTTCAAAGTCTCTTTATGGCCGACTCCCCAGTCGATGCCAAGTTCCTCAACGATCATGACAAGGTACTTGCTGTTGAACGACTTCGTGACAACCAAATGGGTGTTGTTTCAACCGAGTGGAAATGGGACCATGTGGTTGAAAGTCTACTCGATATTAAGACTTGGTGTTGGTTTGCTTTGATCTTCTCCATATCGTGAGTTTCTATCTGCTGTTGACGATTGCACGATTCTGATGGGAACAGGATTCCTAGTGGAGGCATCACGACCTTCGGCCCGCTAATTGTCAACTCTTTCGGCTTCAATAAGTTCAGTACCATCCTTCTTAACATTCCTTTTGGTGCCGTCCAAATCGTCGCTACAATGGGTGGAGCAGCATTTGCAACTTGGACAAAACGCAAGGGACCAGCCCTCGCATTGCTCTGTATTCCACCAATTGCTGGATGTGTCATGTTATTAGTTCTGGAGCATACTAAGTCCAATCGTGGCCCTCTTTTGGTTGGATACTACTTGGTACGTCTCTGCTTACACAGTAAACTTTGAAAAGATGCTGACTCACCGTTGTAGATCTCATTTTACCCTGGAATTTGTACGCTTCTCCTGGACTGATAATCTTGGTATATGCTAATACACTCCAGCACCACTCATCTTCTCGTGGTCGTCTCAGAATACGGCTGGTGAAACAAAGAAGAAGACCACCACTGCTGTCTTATTCATAGGCGCTAGTGCAGGCAATGTTAGTCGCACCTTCCTACAACCGAATCTTTCCGTTTTAACTATTCTAGATCATTGGACCCCACCTCTACACCACAGCTGAAGCACCTCGCTACAAGCGTGGTCTGGTCTCTAGTCTCGTCCTCTTTATCATCCTCATCATTCTCGTCGTGTGAGTCCCAACGACCCTTTGTCTTGGCACCGCAGCTAACATCCGACAGTCTCACGACACTTCATCTCATATACCTTAACAATAGGCATGCTGCCTGCAGAACGGCACTTGGCAAGTCAGCCGTCATTGTGGATAGATCTATGATGAATGCTCAAGAGCGTGCGATAAGCGATGAAGCTGAAGAGGGGAGAGATCCTTCTGGGAGTGACAAAGCGTTTGATGATATCACGGACTTGAAAAACGAGGACTTCATCTTCGTGTACTAAAGCGGCTGTTTATTCTGGGTTCAGTCAAATGTTGAATCATACGTACGGTTTGAATTGGATAAAATATTGGAGCTCGTTGCTCATTGCTCAGTCCATGTTTTATTTCTCCCGCCTGAAGTAATACTATTTCTGCTGTAGAAAAAGGTATCCAGTTTTTCAAGGTAGCACTCTTACAGTCACGGCTCACTCACGAAGCTCTACCTCTTCTCCTCCATCAAATTTCTCGTGTACATCCTCTGGTTCTACCTCCCGCATTCGTCTTGAACGCGCTGGGGATATAATACGAACCCAACCGCTGGTGTGGCTTACCGTTATCGGGCTCCTTGGTCATGCTGTCGCTGTATATTCACATGGCATTGGCGAGGTACGACACAGGTTACTTGACACTGCCGCTAGCAGTATTGAGTCAATTATCGACGATGCAGCAACGTAGCTACCATTGTCTAGAAGAGGGAGATGATGAGTCGTCGTGTAGGAATAGAGGGAAGGATAAAGCCAGGGGAGAGATGTTGTGGATGTGACATTGGACGTGTCTGCGATGTCTTATATGGGAAATTCAGAAGGGTTAATTCGTAGGACACCAGTTTTATTGTATTACAAAAAAGGCGCGAGAAATTGAGTTGAGATCCTCTACTTCAATTCCCGGTCCCAAAATCCGAAAATAAATCCTGAAAATCGAAAGGGATCCAAGAAAATGTCAGGCCAGGGAAGTTCCACTCCAAGACGAACTCTTTAGGTACATAGCTCTGAAAGTCCATCTCGGCATCTGCTCCATCGATACCTCTGCCAATATTCTCGTTCAGATCTCCATTCAGAGCTTTTTCACACTTCTCTACGCTCAAGCACAAGATTCGAAAGTAAATATTACTGGAGCCACCGACTTTGGAGAGCTCTCCTAGTAGAGTCTTGGCGTCACCAATGAGGGAGGACATTTTTGTCGAAGAGGGTATGAGACGGGCTAGTTTGAGGAGCAGAAGCACTGAGAAGGCGCATTTTGCTGTTGAGATGTCAGTATACAGGATGGGTAATAAGAGAGACAGAAGAAAAGAGCTTACCCCAAACAAAATCCATTCCATAACGGAACGTGGCAAGATACAGCACAGGGTTTGAGATAATCGTGCAGAGATGCCGCTGCGCACTAGCTTTTGCTAGATAAACCAGGTTCCGCTGCGGATCTGACATGATGCTAAGAGCAACTCTTTCAATTTCCTTTCTGGCTTTCCTTGATGAGGAGAACTTACGCAACATTCTCAACCCCCATCCCCTGCAGACCTGTGCACAACATCGTCATCTCAGCCCAATCTCTCTGGATTCGCAAATTGATTTGGAGGCTTGCGCGGTCTTCCTCTTTATACACATTGGAGTCTCGGAACACATGTCAATTCGCGATCATCGCTGCGGGATACAGAGACTCACCAATAAGGTTTGTCCAGTCACTGTTAAAGTCAGAATAGACACATTTGAATAAGGCACCCCAATCTTACCTCAACCAGACACTTAAGTCGATTCTTGTCTCCTGCACAATCTCGCTCATTTCCTCATCACTCATACTTGATCCTGCTGCTGGCGAGAGTCGTTCATGGGCGAGTGCTACCATGAACATCAGCATATGGCCCACATATTCTTCAATCCCTAAAACTATCTTACCTCGGATTGAGTTCAACTTAAGAGATGTGATCAGCTATTTTCTTTTCTCGTAATTTGACACATACCTCAACCTGAGACAGAAGTCTGAAATCCAGTGCAGTGCGACTAGGGTGGGCGAGCAGTACTCGACATCTTCTCATGCCATCCCTAGAAGCTGCCCTAATACCAGGTTTCTTCCCACAATCTAGACTCAAACTTTCCACCTTCAGCTCTTTAATTCTATTCCTCGGAAAACATTTCACTCACATATTCTCCATAATAAAAGACCCAAACCAAACCCGACTCTCCCTCATCAACCTCTCTTCCTCAACTTTCTCTGTCCCCCCTTCGCCCTCATTGCCTAAACTTAGCCCACTCAATTTCGCATAGGAGCCAGGCAAGTCAAGATCAAGAGCCATTCGCACAGCCATACTCGTTAGGAGCCATCCCTTTTCGGAATACCCCGCGTTAATGAGCAGCGCTTGCACCGTTTCTACCGACGCCGGGACTGTCCCTAGAAGAACATCGCAGATTCGAGATTTGGTCATATTAGAGAGGGATTGGCATTTATCGGAGCCAGGTCCTTGGCTGTCAGTCTGCGTCGAGCTGTGGCCGGAAGGAGAAATACGCACCACATTCAGCTCTACACCCTACAGCGCAAATCGTATCAAACAACATCGAGCTCCGTTCCCTCACAGACTCAAAAGTATCATACGTGACATCAAAAACTGGAACATACTTATCCTATTCCAGATCAGTCTCTCCTTCTCTCCTACTTCACCTTCAGAATGAGTAAAACTCACACAGCCCTGAAAAAACGTCCCGAAATACACACCCGCATCCTCAAGGCTGATGAGGCCCTTACTAACAATATCCAACCCAACCTCAACATTCAACTCGATATCTCCTCTTTTTCTCTTTGCGAAACCCGCTCCGTTCCCATAACTAGTACTCGGACTCTCCAAATATGCCCTTGAATGTTGAGAGTGCTGATTATTCCCACTCATCGAAATCGATAGATTTGACACAGGACTGGCAGACTCCCTCTGCTGTCCCTGATACTGCTGTGAATAACGCGGTGATCCTGTTCCATATCCATTTCCATTCTGAGCATGCTGATGTTGTAACTCTAGCAAGGCAACAGCAGTGGTGGTGTCAGGGATTCGATTTCGCAGCATCTCCATCTGGGTTTCGATTTCTGCGAATTTTCTGAGAATGGTATAAGTGAGAGAGATGGGAGGGGGGAATAGAGAAAGGGGATATACTCTGTCACGGGGTCGGGGACGGGTTTGATGAAGTCGCAGTAGAAATTTGCGGTTTTACAGCGGGTGCAGGGTTTGCCACCGTCACATTTTAGCTGCTCAAGAATCAGCTTAAATGCTCAATGATCAGTTTTTAAGTACTGAGAACGCGGAACTTACTTTGGATATTCTGCAAGCTGAGCAAGCTCTCTAAAACCGAAGTGGTCAGCAATCGGCTCACAAGGTCTCTGGACTTTTCATTGCCGCAATACGGGGAGGTGGGAGGAGAAGAACTTACGGGTATTCTTCTTTTCTTTGGGGCAGGAGATTGAGATGTTTTCATCTTGAGGACACCAGATTTTGGTTTACAAGGAGCTAGAAAATAGATGTACGACACATCGAAATCAGCTTTGGTGTTGACGGCCAGGCATTTCCACCATGGGCGTGCGGGGAAAATCACGTGGAGCTTGCCCGGGAAATAAGGTGTCGTGATCCCAGACATGGATGTGGCCTTTCGAGAGGTCACAGAATTGGCCAAGATCACGAGTTGCCATATTAATTCTAAAGAGTCGGTCAAGCCAAGAATCCAAGCTTGGGACACGAGAAGGGCCTATCAACTTGGAAACTAAAAACCGTTAACGCTGAAACGCAAAACCTTGAAATCAAAAATAACCTGCTCTAATTTTGAGGTAGCGGGCTGACAAAGATGTCACCCTCAGGAACCTGGGGTGACGGTTGCTATTATGCTGTATCCACAATATGCAAGGATGGATGCCTTTGGGCGGGTAGTAAAGCGCGCACATTGGCTATGCGCCTACAAGCTACGGCTAGGGAGCTGAATGCTCTGAACCAATTGCTAGTCTTGAATCACGCGTACCCATGTCGACATCCAACTTTTTTTCTAGGCAACTGAGCGGCAAAGTGTCGCTGCTTTTCCCAGACTTCAGAAAGGAGAAATCAGAAAATGGTAAACCAGCATTGGCGGGCCCAAAGCCAAGCTGGCATCAGTGGATTAATACCACTAAACCATTGATGCCGGATTGATGTTAATCAATTGTTGTATTCCGATAGATGTTAGCGGGACCCGCGGCTTTAACCACCACAACTTTCAGTTTTCGAGAGACACATTAGGGGACAAACCATAGGGCTCTTATGGCTACCTAGGGTCTCCCCCCAAATGGCAGTGCAAGTAACAACACCGAAGCCAACCATTCCCTGTTGCCATGAAACCGCCCGCAGGCACATCCTGTGCCTGCGATCACCTGAGGCAGATTTCGGAACCAACCAACCGTTTCGCGGTTTTAAGCGCTCTTAGGCTGATTCGGTGGTCGTTGCAGGTGGAGATGGACGTGCTTAGTGGCAGTGTAAGTAAAAGTAGCAAAGGTCCTAGTGTGAACACGGTAGCGGGGGGGCTGACAACGAGAGACGATTTTGGTGGTGGTCTTGGCGCGTGAGCGACCGCGACCAAAGAGAAGCCTGATGGTAAAGGGAGGTCGCGGGATTAAGCAACCCTTCATTATGAGTACTTGGCACGGCTTTCCAAAGGGCAAGTGTATCCGATGTTTCAAACCGAGAAAAAAGAATGCACCTAGACGAAAATGGTCTAAATGGTAACCTGTACTGCCCTACTCGGTTTTGATTCTTTTCAGACTAACAAATTGTTAGCTCTTCATGTGCTCTAGAACTTTATTAGGTTGAGACTAACGCTATTAAGTTCAAGACAAAAGATGTAAGCTTCGGATTAAGCCGTAAATGGTACCGGGATTATCAATTGGCCTCACGGAAGAAGAAGTCAACGGAAGGAGATTATCGTCCTACTGTAGAACAGGAGACTACCCCTATGTCGACCAGCGGAATTACGTATGAAAACCCGCCAATCGATCTTGTATGCAGGCGTCTCATAATGAAGTGGGAGCCGATATTCAATATTGTTCATCGTTAGTAACGATTCGTTACCTCCACTGCCGGTGTGTGATCCGATTGTCAACGCCTTCATATATAGAAAAGGAGGTGACCAGCTTAGTCCCTGCCTTATGTCCTAGACATAATACACGAGGCGTCAATCATCAGGAAACATTAACTACTACCAGGACCAGTATTTCAAAAAGTTTGGGGGTTACCGTTCATTTCAAGATTTTATTTACGATCGCAATCCGATCATATATAGAAGTTTAGGTAGTGAGAGATTCTTACCTAATGACCATATTGAAGACGCACTCAAAGCTTGGAACAATTTCAGAGAAGGAAATGAAGAGGGCTTTCACAAGGCAGCTTTCGAGTACTTTTTCGAGATTAATAATGAACTAGAGAAAATGGGCTTGAAGTTGCCCGACGGGACTACAGAAATTATTAAGGATGAAAGGGTTTAAAGACGGAATGCGGCAGCTGCTGAGAATAAACTGCTCGGACTTAGCGAGTTCAGCAATTTAGGCCAAAATGAAGAACAACGACGAGATCTCTCCGAATCACCTATGATAAGAGAGGTAAATGAGATACTAGATGGGCGGTGCTTGTGAAATTTTCACTGGGCGATTAAGGATTGAGTGTGGTACGATGTGCGCGTTAGAGCTACTCTAATGCTAAGGTGCCATTTATAAATCTAGTGTCTCAAAGTAACGTCCGTCCCTAGGTGGCGGAAAAACCACGGTGCGGTCGGAATTTGGAAGGGCAATATAGATTGTTGTATAATCGCAGTAAAACCGACGAAGTTGTCTATGCTTCTTACGTTACTATTATGAGGTTCTAGTATTAGGCCAGTGGTTCCGTAACCTCTGGGCTACAGGGCAGGCCACGGGGCAGCCCCCGTTTCTACGAAGCTGCTATCTGCATGGAAGACACAGGATGCAGCCTTTTGAGACGCATGAGGCAGATATCAGAATCAGGACGCTATCATAATCGAAGACAGAGGATGTGGCACTTTTATGCAAAAATCTAAATCAACTAACTGCACCCCGTTTCCATGAAGCCGCTGTCGTGATCACGGACACAGGATTCAGCCCTTTTAAAAGCCCTAAAGGAGGTTTAGGAAACCGGCTAACCATCCCCCGTTTCGATAAAGCCGCTGTCATAATCGAAGATATAGAATGCGGCCTTTCGAGAGGCCCAATGCAGATTTGGGCAATCGACCAATCATGCCCCGTTCCCACAATCGCAGACACGGGATACAGCCTTTTTAATGGCCTAAGGCAGATATCAGAATCGACTAACCGTTTCGCGTTTTTGAGCGCTCTTAGGCCGCTTCGGCAGTTGCTGATGGCAGGGATAGACGTGCTATGTAGTCTACAGACCTTTACACACGATATACGCCCGGTTAAGTCCGCGAGCCTCTGCAAGCGCCATAATTATTATGTTTTGTCCCAAAGGTGCTATGGGGTTTCTTTACAGGCAGTGGGCAATATGAGGGATTTTGGTCGAGGTAGTTGTTGACCCAGCGAAGAATAGCGGATAATTGCCCGTGTTCGCACGGACCACCCTAGCTAATCGTCGGTGAGAACACCGACGATTACGTACTTGAGGAATTAGGTTTGAGGACCGATTATTGGTTGAAATGAACGTTAGAACCACTTTTCGATCACATCCCTGTACCTAGATGCACCAGGCCAACATCCAAACCTCTTAAAGTAGCACCCGCAGATCGCGTCCTGATCTTTGCTAATGCTACAGGAGCACTTTCAATTTCAAAAATGGGTGCGGTGTGCCCTCATCTTTCAAAATCGCCAGAAACCACCCCTTGAAGTAATTCCAACACACGCCAAGACTATGTACCCATTATGAACACGTACTTTTCTTTTAATCACAAAGAACGCCTCTTGAAGTGACCTCTTTAGAACTGTCCCTGTCTCTGTCTACAACACATCGCTTTTACGTCCCTGTATTGATTTGCCAGAATAAATCATGCAGAGAAAACGAATGTAATCGATTGTCCAAACCTAACTATGTAAACTACGGGTAGGCCTTAGTGAATATAAATGTCTCGAAATAAGAATTGAGAACCCTCCCGGGTGGAGTTAGTCGCGCTAATTGCAAGCTCGAGAGCTGATTTGACGAATATAGGAAGGAGTATCCGGGCTGTGTAAGCCTGCATAAAGCTCTTGGAAATGCCGACAGGGGGAAGATGCGGGGTCATGCGACCCCGTGTTGTCGCTTTGACGGCGACACCGACGATCGAAAATAGTTACTGTGGTCCGCTAGTTGTGGTGCACCGTGAAGACGGAGGACTCTTATCCTGCATAGTAGGGTAGTTTTGTCCGTCGTCGTTATATGAGGAAGTAAAGTTTGCACGGAGATCGTCGGTTTCGCAGGTGGGAAGGTGGCGGAGACGTTAGGAACGCTCGCACGGCAAGGCTGCGAGATCATTTACCGCCACGCGGTTTAAAGAACAGGGTTGGTTAATCATAGCACTTTTTCGATAGTCAGCGAAACCACCAAAGACTAATCAGGATAAGTCTTTGATAGCGAGTTATGGTTGATGATGTGAATCATGTAGTAGACGAAAGATGAAATAGTTGCATAGCATTATCATTAATGAAGTGACAGAAGGTATAGCGATACACCAGAGGCCCCTGAGCTCACTGCCTCCCAGAGCATCGTCACTTGTCCTGACACTCTCTAAGTCTAGCCGGCTGATTAGCTACTGGCTGATTCCAGGTACAATCTCCACTATTGGTCGGAGAATGCAGTTCTAGAGAATGGTGGACTTCACCTCCTAGAACCTGTACCGTAGATGTTCCAAAATCCTGCCATAACCGTGCCGTCACCTTCTTGGTCGCTTAAGCGCCATCCGTCGGATAACTTCAAATAGAAAACATAATCCTAACTATTCTCATGCACTCTTGTGACATAATATTAGCTCAGCGTTCACTGGGCTTAATCTTTACTCCACACCACATTGACTGTCATAATATCCATGGCCGCTGCCTTCGAAGTTCAACGATTCAACAGACATATATTTTGAGAGCGGCATTTAACGCCTGAAATACAAATATGTGTTGACATAGGTCTATTACGTCCTTTAAGGTAGATTTGATTGTCTTCGTGGCCAGGCTGTTTTCCTCCGCGCAGGGCCTGGCCCAAGTGCATCCTTCCAAGACAAAATGCTCATTTGTCGCCAATTACTTCTCGTCTAGATCTCACTGGTACTAGCCAAGGCCGGAATATCTTCGTTACAGTTCTTTCCCTTGCTGGGAATCGACACTAATTAGCCAAGGAGGAGGGGGCGGCGGAGTCAGGGCTTGGCAGCTAATAGGTGGCGAAAGATTAGCAAAAGCCCTCTCCCTTTCTTGGGAAGATATCTGCCGCTAGCTTGGCTTTCTCTTAAGCTGACGTGTGTCGGTCCGTTTTATTCTCTAGTCTGTAGAAATCCCCCTGAAGGTAAGGTTGTCTGCAATAATGAATTGATTGGTTGAAGCCGTGGATTCGTTCACCTCCATAGGGCCCCAATAGCCACGATTTATCGTCTATAAGATCAAGTACTAACCCCGGAATTTCCCCAGATTAATAGTCAATTCCCTTCTCCAAGCCTCGTCAGCTTATCCCACTTCCTATATGTCCCCCTATACACGCTATCCTCAAACAACTACTTCCGTTATGGAGAAGAAAGAAGATCTTGGCTCGGCTGTGGTCCATGATGAGGATATCTTCAAAGATACTGAGAAGCCTAGCGCGGTACAACGTGATTACTCTGGTGCTATCATCTCGATTGACCCAATCGAGAAACGACTTGTTAAGAAGCTAGACCTCAGAATCATGGTGCGCTAGATCTTTCTCTCAACTCTTCTAAGTTAACGGGTATTAGCCAACGCTTTGGTTAATGTACTGGCTTAACTATCTCGATCGTAATGCTATTGCTCTAGCGAAGCTGGATCATATCGAAAAAGATCTTAACATCACTCCTACGCGTAAGTCCTAAGAACACCATCTTTAGATGGTCTTAAGCAGAGTACTAATTTTTTCTCTTTCGTTTGTATAGAGTACTCCACCTGCGTCTCCATTCTCTTCGTCGGGTATGATAACACAGTCAGACTAGAATCGACCGTCAACTAACTAAATTCAGTTACATTCTTGGTGGAATTCCCTCGAACATGTTGATTACCAGAATCAGGCCATCCTTTTACATGGTGCGTGATATTGGCTACTTAGGATTTACTTCCATACTCATATTCTAATAGGGATCAGCCATGGCGCTCTGGGCCATCGTTTCGACACTTACCAGCATTTCACAAAATTTCACTGGGCTTCTCCTTACTCGATTTTTCTTAGGCGTCACAGAGGCCCCATTTTATCCGTACGTGAGGTTTTTTGTATTTCGCCTATGGTATACTGACGGAACCTAGTGGTGCATTGTACCTCCTTTCCATCTTCTACACCAGGAAAGAGGTCGCCACTCGCATTGCCATTCTATACACAGGAAACATCTTCGCTACTGCCTTTGCTGGTCTAATCGCCATTGTCCTCTTCAAAATGGACGGAATCGCGGGCCTTGAGGGATGGAGATGGCTCTTTATTATCCAGGGTATTTTAACCTTTGTAGTGGCTGTTGTTGGCACCCATTTCCTACCCGATGACCCAACTGTGACCCGCTGGCTCACACCAGAGGAGCGCATTCTCGCACACGAACGTATCAAGCGAGACACAGTTGATGATCAGGGCAAAATCTCTACTATTAAAGGACTTAAAGAAGCTCTTTCGGACTACCGGGTTTGGATTTTTGTCTTTATGCAGCACATGCACCTGGCATCTAACGGATTCAAAAACTTTGTACGTGTAGTTGATTGTCATCACAGGTTCTTGCTAATCAGTTTTCTAGTTCCCTAGTGTTGTTCAAGGTCTTGGCTTCGATCGAACCATCACCCTTGTGTTGACTTGCCCACCAGTGCGTACCCAGCGATTGAAATGCCGCAATCTTACACTAATAATGCCTTTCTTTAGTATCTTATTGCTGGTGCGATTAGCGTGTATTGGTCATGGTCTTCAGGGAAGTTCAATGAGAGAACCTGGCACATCTCAATTGCTAAGGCTGTCGCCATTCTTGGATTTATACTTGGATTCGCAGTCAACAACACTGCTGCACGCTACGTCAGCATGGTTATTTTTGCTATTGGAACTTACGCTGTTAATAGTATCATTCTCGGGTGGGTTGGTGCTACCTGCGGACAAACAAAGGAGAAGAGAGCTATTGCAATTTCTATCATCGTTAGCACATCAAACGCGAGTTTCATCTGGACTCCGGTAAGTCTTTTCTAAAACTCATAACGTCTGAGCTTTACTAACTTGGGTACAGTACCTTTGGACCAACTCTTACGGGGGAAGGTATACTCTTGCGCTTGCTACTAGCGCTGCCTTTTCTGCAGCAACAGCTATCGCAGCTTGGGCCATGAGATTCAACCTCATGAGAGAGAACAAAAAGATCAGACAAGATGAAGATGAAGCGACCTTATATTATGCCTACTAAAGGAGTCATTTTTAGGAAACCGACTTTTGGCAGAGCCGCTATCAATTATTTAGGCGCTACATAGTATATTATAAAGAGTGCTTTACAAATACTATAACGTGGTTCATACAATTTTCTAGGTTTTATGCAAGTAGAACTTCGCTGAGGAATAAGATGGGAGTGAAAGGAGAGGAATGAATGACTGTATGTGGAGTAGGGAAATCTGCTCTCCTTTTTCCTTCTTCTCCTTCTCCTTCTCGCCTCCCTTCCCGTCTATCCTACTACTCTGCTTGCCTCTTAGTTACCTTGATCTTGCTAAGGCAATAGTTATAAAGCCCTCGAAGGATAAACTACTAGTGAATGAGAGACGTCTTTTCACAATAGAGCTAATGCTAATTAATTTGCCCATTTTGCTTACGTATTTTCTTTTGAAAATGGTATTTTACGTGATAAAATATTTCGAGAATAAGTGAAAATTACGCAAAACAAAGACCATTTGTACGAAATGAAGAGCTCATGGTGCGGATAACGCCTATTTATTAAGATATATTGTAGCCTATAGACAATATTTATCTTAGAACTCATTTAGGCCGATGTCACAGTGAATTTCGTGCCTTTCTTCCCCTTCAAGTTAACGATGGCCCCTGTGCCCAGACCAGCCACCTTGATACTCTGATCTTCATTGCTGCCAATTGGCGTCTGGCCGATCGTAACGTAGACGTCATTCTCCAGCTCCGACGTAATCGTCGCAGTCTTGAGTTGCCCTTGTTATCTCAGCTGGCGTCAACCTTGAAGCCTCCTCGAGTAATCATGCCCTTGAATGAACCTCCGCCACTGGCAACCCACGCAGCTGGAATACTGGGTAGCAGGCAAATTAGAGTGACTTTGTTGAGCTCTCCTGTATAAGCTGCTTCCAATTTGGCGTTGCCAGGAGGTGCTGTCATTATATTCGTGGCTTTGTATGAAAGATTCCACAATACCAGCGGGAGTACGAAAATTGCCATCAATCTGGAAGGGTGCCACGTCTCCCTGGTTTAACATGGTCTTATTCCATGAGCATTCGCTCATTTGAGTAACAAGACGTTCATGCGCTATGTCTGGGAGGAGCATGCGGCCAGACATGGCAATAGTCCAGTCTCGGGGCCAACCACAAGGGCCGCCGCCATTACTATTCAATACATACCATCCGCTTGAGTTACGAGAGAATATATGGTTTTATTAGAGAGCATCAACGCTATGGGAAGAGTTGCCTTGACACCATGCAGAATGTGTAACGGAGAATAGGAAAAAGAAAAAAAAAACGAGACCTACTCAAGTCGATTGTGAAGACTGGTGATAGCGGCGTCAAACGTCGTTTTGTTAGACGAGTTGATATGCAATAGCGGATATATTGGTACAAGGTGGGAAGTGTGCCCGTTGCCTGGGATAGACTACAACAAGGAGGGGAAGAAGAAGTCAGCCGACAGTGAACTAGAGGTTTCCTCTCTGACAACAGGATAGTGCACCTCTTCATAGTCATGGATCCATTCGGCAATGCCACCGTATTGATTTATCCTTAAGCTAAGAAGCTTCGCCCTCATCTGGGCTGCGCGCTTGGCAAATTTATCGTCTCGAATACAGAGCGCAGCCTGCGCCTCAGGAACAAATCCGAAGAGGTCCAGAGCAACTGGTTATCGATAGTCGTACCAAGTGAAATGGACGCTGTCTTCCCGTTGCTATTTGGTATGACATAAGTGTTTTCTGCAGATACTCTTGAATTTGTTACCATATAACTGTTATATTCTTTCAGAAAGTTGAGTGCAAATTCAACGTTAGCCTTAAGTGTCGGGAACATGTCCTTGAGAAGCTCCTTATCCCCAGTAAATCGATAGTGTTCTATCATATGAGTGACCATCCATGTGGCTCCCATCGGCCAAAAAGTTGCAGGAGAATAATTATCCTGGGGTGCCGAATCACCCCACAAATCCGTGTTATGGTGAGTTACGGTGCTAGAGCAGCCGTACATCTCCTTGGCCACTTTTGCGCCTTGTGTGCCCATCGTTTTTAAGAGGCTATTCAGTGGCGAAGTTAGATCCGCAAGACCTTTTGTTAAACTGAAGTTAGCGCTCATTCTACTTAGAGAGTATAACATTACAGCTCAAATGGCTACT
The DNA here is from genome assembly GCF_001662655.1 of Pseudogymnoascus verrucosus. Classification (NCBI taxonomy): domain Eukaryota; kingdom Fungi; phylum Ascomycota; class Leotiomycetes; order Thelebolales; family Thelebolaceae; genus Pseudogymnoascus; species Pseudogymnoascus verrucosus. Next base: position 34,004 of record NW_017263738.1, read on the forward strand.
CACCTGTAGCCAAGCTGGGCCAATAGTTCATCTCTAGACCAAAACGTTAGAACTATTCAGTAAGAGGTAAAAAGCAAGCACTCCAGTTGGAAGTACAAGCCTGCTAGTTCAGGGTCAAAAGCATCAACTGCAATATTGGCCATCCTTTGAGGCGCCGTGAGCGCTTTTTGTTCCGGTGTTGATTTCCAAGATACAGAGACATACGCCCTGCGATAGCTTGGTAGTGGGAAACATGGGCGACGCGAATATCGCTGTAGCTCTTCGATACAGCCGCTAGATCAGAGAGAACTGCACGCTTGGGATCCTTCCTTCGGTAGCTCGTTCATGCCTGAAAGAAAACCGTAGCCTCATCTGCTCTCTTACACAGAACATTATCACCTAGCGTCGAAACTTTGCCACCAGACGCGACTATGCGTGCTCCAGCAGCCTAGACAATAGGCCCAGCACCTGCAGTAGACCCTCCAATGACAATAGAGTCATTGTTTGAGGCAGTCTATACTGAACGTGGCGATCTAGCTCAACGACGTCCCAGGCACCACGGTCCAACCTGACATTGAAATTGAGAGAGCCGGGCTTACTGGCCATGGGGTTTATAGTGATGATATCATCTGGATTGCTCGCGAGGTAGTCTCGTTGAAAAGTAATGCCACCCACGAAAAATTGCGTACCACCTACCGACTCTTCAACATCTTTTCATCGCTCATAGCCTGTTGAATTGCCATCCGGAGACGTTAGCCCTGTCTTACCCCGCGCCTGGGAGATCTTAGCTCCATCCCACCCCGCACGACGAATACCATCATCCTTCCTGGACCCGGATGCTCCGAACCAGTTATTAGGCTCGAATCACACATCCCCATGTCGACATCCAATTCTTTTCCAGGCAACCGAGCGCTAAAATGTCGCTGCTTTTCCAGGATTCAAGAAAGGGGAACCAGGAAAGGGTAAACTGGCATTAGAGGGCCCTCTCCATGAACTGGCATCGATGGATTAATATCACTAAACCACTGATGCTTCTAGTTGTTAGCCAGTCCCGTACGACGATAGATGTTAGCCGTAGAGGCTGTCTTAACGACCTGCACACAATTGAGATAACTTGAAGAAGCCGCCTTTGTTCAAACCAGGTTGAAATCCCTCATTTGACTGCGTCCCACAGCCTATCCGGGAAGATCTCAACAACTATCAAACGCGCTGTCACGTGTTTTACAGCGTTCTTAATGGTATCTGAGACTAATCGTGTTCGTCTTGGTATATATTGTGCTTTGGGGAACAAGAGCACAAAGAATTGGTATTATTTCGCTAATGGACTAAGTAACCAACCCAATTCTTGGGCTTTCTGAACACCTATGAGCTCCTCTAACCCCTGTCGAGATAAGAAGTCATGGTCACAGAACTCGAACCCTGGGACGACGGTCTCGCTAATCAACAGCCCCTGACTATGAACTCCGCCGTCTTCGTCCGGTAGCAGATAACTCGCTTTATACTTGTCGCCTTCAACGATCCACTGTAGCTTTTCTCCTTTTTCGATATTAGGTCCAACAATGAAGCTTTCAATCCTTTTTTCCTTCCCTAATTCATTGGCATGAATTATCACGTATCTTCCTCTACCCTTGTGTAATGTGTGTACTGTGCGCCCTTTGTTTCGATGGAATCCTCCTTGAGGACCATTTGGTGTAAGAAAATAATGAATTGTGGTCGAAGTATTTCGAAGGGTAGGGTCAAACCCAGGCCGTTTGGGTGTGAGCTCTGATGTGGAAGAGGCTTTGATGGGGAATGGAGAAGAAACGATATCTGGCGATCGGTCGGTTTCTATAAAGTAGCCCCCTTCGATGTGTGGCATCATCTTGAGTGCAGAAATGATAGCATCGACTCCCGGTGACTCTGTAGCACCTGGGTTGGTGGTGAAACTTGGCCTTAGAACTGCCATAGTAGTATAACGCAAGGTATAAAAATGAAAGCTTATACAGATACTGCGACAATATATGACGCCGACAAAGAAAAGAAGCATGAAAAAGAGAACTTGACTTCACTATTGTTGTAGGTATTTTCGATTACGGAGCTTAATCGCCGCCTTCACTCCGTCTGACATAAGCGCTAACAATAGTAGAGTATTCGACGATAACTTTGGCTATCCAACGCGCTTATGTGAGACTTATGGCGACATTTCTTACCTAAGTACATTTTTAATCTTGCTAATTTTGATGTATAACAAGTACAACAGCACTTTGTAGAATTCTCACTTTGTGCCCTGGCATAGATGCATTTGTTTCTGTTCCCTCTAACGCCTAATATAGTAATACACTCGTGTTAGGGTGCTGTGTTACACCTGACCCCTCGCCACGGGCGATATGCGAGCCAGCACGACTGCATCTATGTTCCAAATCTATATACGGTGTACCATTACATGCAGACAAAATTTGAGCGCTTGTCTTCAGGCCCCCAATGACCTGTTTCTCTTCGAGATCTATTTGGCGACCATCTTGGAGCGCGAAAACAAAAATATTTCAGATGATTTCACAAAGTGCGGTACAGCATTTTATTTAATTAAGAACAGTAAGAATTATTCCTAACTTATAATACGAAATTATCTGCATTTTATTCTACTTATCCTTAATAGGATCATTGTATGTGACATCCAGAATATTAAGAACCCATTCCAGAGTCACACATGAAGTAAGTTCAAACTTCTAGTTCCACCTACTCCTTAGACCCAAGCACCATGGCTAGGTTCCCATTTGTAGCATTGGTGTCGTTGCGGCCGAGGGAACCAAGTCCAAAGTTGCTGATAGCGCCGCGGAGGAGTCCATAATGGGTGATATACGAATCATCCTTGGTGTTAGGCTCAATCCCGTGCCCAAACAAAATAGTCGCAATTTGGTTGTTGTTGTTCGGAATATAGTCGTTATCATCCTGCCACGTCGCCTCGTCAAATGTCGCCACAATCAGCGTCCCCTGTTCCGTAAGCTCCTCAAGATACATATCTAGGAACGCATTGAACCACATCCCGGCTGTAGTAGGCTGGTGGGCATAATCGCTGTTAGACTCGGGGTCATGTCCATTATGCAGCATATCCGGGACGTAGTAAGAGTACGCGGGCATACTGTGGCCAAACACATCCTCATCGAACTTCGCGGTCGCATTGTAGACCTTGCTGCAGCGTTCGTAGTTCTCGGTGTACGTCGAGAACAGCAGCGCCGGAACATCCAGGCGGCGGTATACAGGGCTGGACCAGTCGGGATTGGTGCTATCGAGCGGGCCGAGGAAGAGCTCATTGTTGCAGTCGTTCGGGCCGCGCTTCGTCTCAAGGGGCGTATAACCTTCGACGTAGGTAGCGTAGTTGATCTTCTCAGCGTCGAGGAGATCATACACAGTCGTAGTATTAACGTTATAGAGGTCCTCGCCAGCGATCCCAAAAAAGTCCCCAGCAAGGAGAGCAAGGTAGTTCGGTAGCGACGGGTGCGTGATGCCGTAGCTGTTCGTTAGGAGTCTTCCCCGTTTCGCGAGCAGCTTCCACCACTTATCAGCCATGGTCCAACCGTAGACTTCATTCTCGAAGATGACATGAAGGATCTTCTTGAACTTGCGGTCGCCGTCGCCGTGTATGTGCTGCCAGTCTGCGTCATCGTCGTTGGCTTTGGCGGGGAAGACCTTTTTCGGGGTCCCCTCGTTGATTACAAAGAAGGGGTACACGGTGTTGTCCGCTGGGGTATTTGGGATTCCGAGAGGGTCGGTTTGGGCAGTGTTGTTGTTAATGCCGACGGTGTTGTTGTTCACTGCCCAGCTGTAATAGCCGCCATAATTGGACGCTTTGAAGGGTGGCTTGTACTGGACCTTGTAACCTGCCAACGACGGGTCGCTAGAGTTGTACAGGCCACCCCCTATGAATGGGACCTCGCTATCGGCAAGCTCGTGCTGCGCCGCCGCGCTACCAATTAGCGCAAGGAGAGCTGTGGCACTCGTCGCGCCTGCGGATTTCAGGTTGTAGCGCATGTTGAACAACGGCTACGGAAGTATAAAGCCAATAGAAACCAACAAGAAAAGATGAAATTGTGTCTTTGTTGCTGGCCCAGAAATAACAACCTTTATTGTGGCCATAACCAAGTAGATATATGCTCAACCGCCGCCTACAGAGAGACAAGATCTGCGCCCTTTGGCTTCTACATTTTTCTGGAAATTATGATTAAATATCACATTAGATGATTCTTCACTGGGATTGGGTAGAGGCAGAAATGTCGAAGCACGTTGTCAAAGACTTGGCAGAGGCTTGTCACACGTGGTCTGGAACTCGCCCTTGTTTAAAGATCGACGTTAAGCTAGCACTTACCGCAGTGGGCCCACAGTAGGCTGTGCAACCTCACGAGTTTGAGCAAGCAGAGTAGAGTATAAATTCTTCATTTCTATTTTTTATAATATAGAGTTCACTTGTTACTCCCATTGATCCCTGCCATCACTATCACAAGATAAATCTGATCTAACCAACCGTTTCAAGCGCCACGTAGTCGCCCCTTGGATCGCCCAAGATTCAAGCTGGGTTTGTTCACAGACTAGATGCCGAGTTGCCCCAAGCTAGTGCCATCGCTGTTAGATTGTTTTAGCCAACGGAGCTAGAATATAATATGAACTATTGCTGAGTCGGAATATAGTCTCACCCACGTGCACTGCTGATCATATGAGAGTAGTTATGAGGGATTATAATTGGTGCTGGGGCGATGCAGTGCATACTAACCAGGATACATTAATCAGCGGTTGCAAGAGTGGCAGTTGAAGTCGGCAGGGTTGTTGTTACTAGTCAGATAGTTGTGCGAAGGCCCGATATGATAATCTCAGTATAGTTGTACGTAACCTGGGTTTATCAGGTGGGACAGTTTGCAACGTGAAGGATCTACTTCATGCGACGGAGAAGGGCAGAAACTGAATCCAACTAGTCATCTTTAGAATTAAAGCACAGTGAGATGTACGGTCTCCCCTTTTGGCCGGTCAGGGCTCCTTGATTATTCCGGTGTCCCATGTTTGGTCATCGCCTAATGCGTCCATTACAGTTATATGTAAAATCTTGTCAGTTAAGAATAATCAGGAGAGCTGCAAAACCAACTAATATATGTTCAGGGGCTTCGTTTCAGTTCGCTTGTTGGTTACCATAGCTTCTGAAGAGTAGGGACACAGAAACAAAAGGCTCTTAACGATGGGAAGCTTTCATGCAACGCAGAACAAAGGGGATTCCGGGAGCCAACCACCAGCTTTACGATTTGACGCCCGTAAGTGCCTTGTTCCGGGCTGTCTGGTAGTTATGCTGGTTGCTATGGCCTACTGAAATCAAAAGGTAATTGGGGTTGGAGGTAAAAGCAGCAATGGTCGAGGAGCGGGAACTTGGAGGCGGAATGCTGACAATGGGGTATAGTTTTAGTGATCCTGGCGCGGGAGCGACCGCACTGAAAATAGAAGGAAGAAATAGTCGCATATGGATACTATCAACAGCAGTAATATAGTATATAGGCGAAGTACTATAGAATGGACAAATCAATTAACTAACTAACTGGTGGGCCTTACGTATTTAAGAGGCCTAACTGGAGTCCCAATCGAGGCATCTTTGGTTAATAGCATTAGATCCGTCCCGCTGTGGTAGCGATAGACCCGAGGCCGAACGGCGGTTAAGAGGATTTGGCACTTCAGAATTATCCCAGCCTGTAAACATAGTCGCAGTATCCAGGCTTGGATCATGACAAGGGTTCATTAACTTGGGAGCCGAAAACCGTCGACACTAAAACCCAAAACCCCTGAAACCAAAACATCAAAAGTCGAAAGACTAAAACCCTAAAATACTAAACAGAACATCTTGCACCAATTTTGACGTAGCAGCCTGACAAGAATATGACTGCCCCGAACTTGAGTGACGGCTGCGAGTTCTTATTGCTACACCCACAATATACAGGGCTGGATACCTTCAGGCGGTAAGGCGCGGATATACACCTACAACTTATTTGCAGGGAGCTGTATTCTCTAAACTGATTACTTGCTTGAATCACGCGTCCCCATGTCGACATCTATAGGCAACCGAGTATCAAATATCCTAGGAATTGAGAAAAGATAAATCAAGAAATAGTAAACCGAGGTTCGGGGGTCAAAGGCAGCTGGCGGGTAGGGTGCGTCATGGGGGACCGTTGGTTCTAAACCGCCGGTCTGAAGATTTCCAACCCAGACCACGGACTAGGTTAGAAAATCAGGGCAAACCGCCCAAACCGGTGTGATGCCGTAACGGTCTGCCAAGAAACCGTTCGATATATCGTAGTGTACTACTACACCTATATAATATGTAAAGGAACTTAATCATGTGATAGACTATAATAACATATTATCACATGACAAAGTACCTTTACTTATAAAATAGGTGTAATAGTACATCCGCTATATTTTGAACGGTTTCTTAGCAGACCGGTGGGGGACCGTGGGTAATAGACCGGACCACGGTCTGGGTTGAAGATTTGGAACCGGATCGCCCCATGGTGCGGTCTGGGGTTGGTCCCTCGACGGGTCGGTCCCCCATGACGCACCCTACTATTAACCCACTGATGCTTTTTTATTAACCAGCTGCATATTAGAATATATGTTAGTAGGACCTTGGCCGCTCCGTTCATCCTTGCCGCTTTTGCAATCGCCATTTTCGTGTTTTGATACTTGCAAAGCGGCTCATTTTGTTGATTGTCGAGCATACGTTAGCACTTTCTACCATTACAATCCACTCCAACCTGACAGGCAGGACAGGTAAAATTTGCATATGGGCGCAAGTCAGATCCCCATGGTCGTGGCGCTTGTGGCGCACGGTCTCAGCGCTAAAAAAGCTTCGTTTATATCTACTGTACTTGGCATGGCTTCATCTGCACTCCCCTGGCCTGGACCCAGCCACTTTCGGCTTTTAGCCAATTTAAGCCACTCTCAGCCTCACCATGCACGGAGAAGATGAGGAGTTAATTGGCCGTCCAAATTGCTAACAACAGAAAGAAGCCGCCTCGAGTATGCCTCGTGTGCCCAGCGGCTCGTTCGGCACACCGCATCTTTCCTACTTAGGTATCGTTTGTCTTATTTATCCCCGTCTTGGCCTTTACGTCTCTGTTTATCTGTTGGGTCTGCTGAGGGTGGAAAGATTTGCCAATATTATAGCCAAGAACGCCTGCCCCTTAATACCCTTATACTCCTCTCCTCGCGTTGCTTCTGGTCTCTAGGTCACTATGGTTCGCATTCTATTGCCAATATTCGCCGCAATTGGCGTTGCTACGGCTGTCGTCCAACTTACCACGACGGGTTGTAGCGATTCATCCGGCCTGCAGACCTGTTTGAATGCAGTCACAGCCTTAACGTCTAAGTGCTTGAACCAAGCAGACGCTGACGCGAGCCAGCTCGAAACTGTGGCGTGTGGTTGCACAAACTATATTTCGAGCTACAACTGCTACGCATCCCACTGCTGGAACCGCGTCAACGAGTGCGAGTACCAGTCGTACATCATCGAGTACCTGATCAATTGCCCAACTGCAAAGACTCCCGTTCCATACTTTCCCACACCAAAAGGAGCACCCGCCGCCTGCTCCTGCAACGTGGGGGAGGTCTACGAAGCTATTACCGGGAGCATCTCCCAGGGCACGACATGCGTGAACAACCAGAATGGAGGCGACGCCTTTACGAATGTGCAGAGGATCCAGGGCTGCGAGTGCTGCGAAGTCAGCGCTGCCCTTTCGAGGTAAGTCACTCGCACCAGACATGACGCGAGTCCACTAACCGTACTAGCATCTATGGCATCTGCCCCACCACTGACCCCACGCTCATCGGCTTGAACCAAGTCCAAAGTCTCGAAACGAATCTCAACACTCCGATCAACAGCTGCGCGCCCTACATCGCCAAGTACCCGTGCGAGTCTGACCTTGGTTTCCCTGCCGTCGCGGGCGGGACATTCTACGATGCTGCTAATCTCCCGGCGAGTGGGACGGCGACATTATCGAATGGGCCTGGGACGGTTACGGCACCAGCTAGCGGGTCGGTGTTCACGTATACAAATCCCGCAGATAGCCAGGTGTATGTTATTTCGGCTGCAGGCGTAAAGGCTGGCGGGGGTGACAGCGGATCCGGCAACGCGGCCGCGACAACTACTGGCAGCAGTGGCAGTGGGAGCTCGGGTGGATCAGGGGGATCAAGTGGAGGGACCGCCACTGGGGGTGCTGCATCTCCAGGTAAGACGGGCGTGGCCGGACAGGTTTCGGCCAGATGGGGATTGCTTGTCGTTGCAGTTTTGGTTAGTTGCCTGATGGTATGCTAAAGGGATATATAGATAATACATAGTAATAGATATACAAACATACCCCTTTATTCTATATATCTAATTATGTGGGGTCTCACAACACGATTGGTTCCTAGGACCCGTGGTCTTTGGAGCCAGCTAATCCCCCCGACGTTCTCTGCTCTTAAGATAGCGGTGCGTGAGAGTCACTTAGCTCCTACGTTCCTATGTCGTGCGCCCAGCTCAGTCGTCATACCCAAAAAAGTCGGACGACGTTGAAGTTCCGATATTTCACCTCGTTTGCTAATCCTGGTAATATTCATGGTGCCATACCAATTAACTTTTACGCATCCATGGTTACCTATAACGCATCTACTTATGACATTGACATTTTCCTAGATTTATCGGATTATGAGTCACTTACCTCTTTGTGTAGTAGAAACCCCACATAACTGGGTGGCTTTACAAGTTGCCGAAATAATTATGCACAAATATATTCACATTAGAAAAAAATAAACGCTCCAAATGCAGCTAGCACGCAGGATATGCCGACAACAGATACGCCAGGAACAACGAGTTGCTGGGCGACACTCTCATCGTCATTTGTACAATTAGCTGGTGCGTCTATGCCCCTGCACAAGGTGGCCGCCAAGGAGGCAGACATGCTTGCAACAACAACGGAGTCGACCTTAACCTGACTAGGATTTGCGGTGGGCGTCGGGGTGGAGGACGCCACCACTGCACATGTGTCGCCGCCAGACCAGTCCACCCCAAAAGGAACTGCCATGGTTCTGTCCGTAACGTTGATCGCAACCCCTAGTTCTGCGGGGCAGGTTTTGTTGTTTGTGACAGCAACAAGATCGATTTCTGGCGCAGAATTGTCGGTGGTGAAGAGGACAGACCAACTCGAGGAGTTGCGGATCATGTCACGGCTCAGCCCGGCGGAAAAGGCGACCTCATTGCAACTTTCCCAAGTCACATGCCAGGTCAGCCACCAACGGCCCTCCTTCGCGAAGACATCATGAAAGTAGTTGCATACAAAGTAGGGGTCATGACTAGACCAGTTTGCTAATCGCAAGTCGTGGGAGAAGCTGGCGCCGTCGTTCCCAAGCATGTTGTCCCAGTTCCGTATAGTGTAGGAGATATGAGGGTTGAGAAGTCGCGCACGCTCGGCATTCTGGAAGGCAAAAACGACGGGAAACCAGGTGGTGGGCGCATATGTTTCGTTGCGCGGGAAAACCAGGTCCACTTCCAACACGCTCGCAGCGGCAGCGTTCAGGTTGACAATGGCCCCAATACAGGCAACGAGGAACCAACTTTCCCTTGCTAGGGAGAAGCGCATGGTAGATAGAGGGTGATACTCGTATGATGCCGAGATGCCGAGGTGCGAGAAGAGTCAGGGAATGTTGAGGAGTAACAAACAGCACAACAGAGAAGAAAAGGCATAAAGGAGAGTTTGGGGATTTTGTAGTGAAAGTGATATATTAGACTAAACCAGATTGGCCGTAGCAGGAAGAATATGTGAAGGAACTCCCGAGATGGCGCTAACGGCTAATAGTGGAGACAGCGATTTTGTGCAGACTATGCGTCTGTGCTTTTTTCTCATATAAATCACTACAATTTGAGCACGGACCCGTGTTCATACTTATGGCGCCGTACTGTCCGTCCTCCATAAATGCACCATAAGTGCTCCGTCTCCGTACTTTCTACATGTAGAGAAAGAGCGATAGTTTATTACTATGATAGACAACTACCCCAACCATGGGCCTATCTGCCGTAAAGTTGATCTTTACCCCATTCCTGTTCGGTCAGTGCTTGGCGTGACTAAGAGGAGGTGCGTGCCAGCAGGAGCTAGTTACCAGGAACAGAACCTAGCTTACATCCATCCGCCGATCCCCGGGCTACCCGGGACAGGGAGTTGGATATCAAGAATTACGTCTGCTCTACAAGTGTGTACAACTTAGTTACAAGGAAGGCCAGTATAAGACTAAACACACATAACAGTCCATGATATAAAAACAGAAACGGAATGTTATGTTACATAGTGCAGAAGCAGGGAAAGAAAAATATATACGGCAAACTATTATATAAAACGAAACACCACGCCTCAGCGCTTATAATTAAATAGAGGAGAAATTGGTATGTACATAATCCCGTAAACCACTCATAGCTTACCTCCTGCCTTGGTAACTGCAGCATCATACTCGAACCCGCAATTCTGCTATACAAAACCGCTAATCACGCTCTCCTCGTTCTGCAGTCATTGCAGCGGCCATCTTGCGCTTAATTGGTGGCAAGGAATTCACCGCCCTCATGCCAAGCCGCATTAGCACCAATGCTAGTCCCCCTCGTAGTCCTGGCTTATAGATGGCATCGTCTGCATTAAATCTCTCGAGCGATTTCTCTACCCGATCCCAGGCATACGTGTGCATCTGCTGTTCATACTTTGCTACAGCTGTGACAACCGAGAGATCCTTCTCCGCCGACGACACTAGGGCTGCAGTTAATATCTGGGCATCAAGAAGTGCTGTATTCGCACCGACGCCTAAACCGGGAGTCATTGTGTGAATGGCATCACCTATTAGAGTAACCGCGCTGCTTTCCCAGGGCTGTAGGCGCTCAGTCGTGCGGATGTTAAGCGGGAAACAGGTATTCGGTTCAGATAACTCAAATAGTTTACGCAAATCGGGATGCCAGGAGGAGGTGCGATCCAATAATAAAGCATGCAGACTCGGCCCGTCTAGAGACATGTAGTTATTGGGCAATCGTCGTCCGTGTGAGCCAAACCCAAGCATGATATAATCCCTCGTGTTATCAAAATTCAGGCCCGGCCATTCCTTTATTAGCTCTTGGTCGTTGGCCCCAACGTTATTTTTCAAATTTCCATTATGATCCCATGGAAACTCCATGACGTGGAGAATGCAGCTATCTCCGTGAGGTGCCGTGAACATGTTAACTCCTCTCAGAACTTTGGGAGTAAGCAATTTTCGCGTTTCTTCTGTGAGCGGGAGTTTCGCGGTTGCTCCATATAGCCCAGTCTCTTTCAAAATGGCGTGGGGAAGATACTGTTTTCGTACTAGGGAGTTTGTACCGTCCGCACCAACGAGAGCATCGCCAACAGCCTGAGTGCCGTCCTTGAAATTGGCGGTGACAGTACCGTCAGCGTTGAGGGTGTAGTGGGTGAATGCTTTATCGAATTTAACAGCATCCTCTAGTCCGGTAAGGAGGAGCTGGCGCAGCGTCATGCGGCTAACTGAGCGCTCAGCCCCTGCGCCATGTGGCGAGGACTCGCTGAAACCACTAATGCTGAGCAGCTCCGTATACTGTTCTGTGAGCATGTTGAAATAGTCGGGAGTAATAGCAGTGGTACATTTGAAAACTTCGAATAGATCAGGTGGTAAGCAGGCGGCTAGGGATCGAGAACCATCTGGGGAGATGCCGACACGGTAACCATACAGGCCGTCCTTCCGCGTGCGATCACGCTCGTAGATGGTGAATGAGATGTTCGCATTAGCTTTTTGCAAAGCGTGTCCTAGAGCAAGGCCGCCTGTACCAGCGCCAATTATGATGATATGCATGGCTGCTTAGTAAATGATTGTTGGGGGTAAATGCGGTCGCCTTAATTACTACGACTTGGCTACCGATCTGCTATCGATTTTGTGACCTGTTCATAGGAATCTTTCGGCCTAAGGCACCTAACTCGACACTCCCCTCCTGTCTATTAAATGAATTGCTCTTCTCGGGTACTGAAGTTCTGCTCTTCGCAGTATTACGAGAATAATATTAAATGCCACTTGATTCCACTATTGATGCCCTGTTGTTAATACTGACGTTCAACGTTCTCATGATTAAATGATGGTGATTATAGAACCACCTTGGGGAAGTTAATTATACGCAACCTCAATTTGAGCCATCAGTTAATTGAACTGTTTATTTATCATCTATCGTCGCTATCGTTTCTCATCAAAATCAACATGTCTACTATCCATTTTTGAACACCAAATTGAAGTCAACTAGGATACCCTGTGTTGACGAGGTCAACCTGCTCAACCCAAGAACAAATCTAAAAAGAGACGACTTGCGACGCAAACCAAGAACATGAAAGAACCATCTTTTCCAACCTATAAAAATATTCAAACGACGACGAGACCGGCTCGCAAAACAAACTCGAGTGTGAGACAACGCAGAAAAATATATATGAAATGAACAAAGAAAGAGATGCCAAGAGGGCTTCTTAATGCCTTTAGGTCCTGGTCTTCTCTGGGTCTCCCCTCCGTGCCTCACGAGCAGCGATGCGGTCTTTGCGTTCTATTTGCCACCGCTGGCCATTTCGCCACTGGATCACAAGAAGTGGGGTCAGAACAGCAGCGACAGCAGCCCAGATCGCGAATGTTGGACCGGAGGCGATGCTATCAACCATGAGCTGCACTACGGCGACACCGCCGGCGCCCATAAGACAGCGCACAAGGTTATTGACTGCGGTGGCGCTGGCCGAGGCTTGCGGAAAGAGGTCAACGACGAGTGTGGAATTGAGAGCGAATATTGAGTTGGCGGTGTATGAGATTAAAAACTGAAGGATAAGGGGAACGGCGATGACGTTGAAATTGAGCGAGAAGCCGTACAGCGCGGTGGAGATGATGAAGATGAGGACCATCCACCAAATAGAACGCATGCGAGCCTGGGCGAAGGGAAAGTCGACGAGCTCCTTCTTATTGAGAGGGTGTGAATCAGGGATGTCTTTGGCCACTCGGTATTGGGCTTCCATCACAGCCCAGTCATGCTTCGAAAGTTCTCCAGTGAGGTAGGAGCCGAGCATGGATGCGATACCGTTAGGGAGGAAGACTAGGCCGACTTGAAGGTCCGAGAGGTTGAAGCGGTCTTGGAAGAGCGCTGTGGTGCTGGAGGTCACCATGCTCCATACTGCGTAAACGATCGAGCCAAAGAAGATAACGCTAAACACGTCCTTTTCGAGTAGAAGCATAAATGGTCCGAAAGCCATGGACGACGTCAATCTCTTCTTTGTGGGTATTTCTCGCTCAACGAGATGCTCCTCCGACTGGGTGAACTTGTAGTATATTGGTCTATGGATGCCCTTTAAGCAGACAGTGCCGTTGCTAGCGATGGATCGGAGGGTCTCCGGCAGGAAGACAACAAGGATGGTGAGAGCGAAGATGCCCCCTCCGAAGAGGACCCAGAATATGGCATGGTAGCCAAGGTACTGGGCGATGATTCCGCCGAAAACGGGGCCGATTGCCTGTCCAAACATACGGACTATTTGGTTAGCGGAGAACAAGATAAATTGAAAATGGTTACTCACTTCCCTGATTAGTTCCTGTAAATGACCCGCGTTCTTTGGGGGTAGCGATGTCACCTATTAGCCCCTGACCTAACTCGATGTTAGTATCCATATCATTGAACGGGAGTGGAAATACCTACCAATTGATATAGTGGCAGCACTTCCGGCTGCTTGCATGGCACGGAGTACCATCAGGGGCACAAAGCCAGTGCTGAGAGCAAGGCCTAAGTTGGCGATGATATATACCCCGAATGTTCCTAACTCGAGTTAATAAACATCATACCATACATATTGTTACTCGTTCTTACCTATGAATGTAATTCGTCTCCCTTGGGTATCTGATAGCGGGCCCCAAAATGACGGTGCAAATGCCTGCGCAACCATATATACGGTTATGGTAAGACTGAGTAATGGCAGACCGACGTTGATATCCTTGCCATATATGTCAACACTAGAGTGTAAGAGAATGATGCATATATTTGGACTTACCCTTGATATTTGGCCGAGAGCAGGGAAGTATATGTTGGCCGAAAGCGATGAAAACATGCCAGCGGTGGCAGCAAGATACATAAGCATCTTCTTCTTCTTGTGTGTGAAGACATGGTATGGTGGTTCCGGGTGTATCTTCTCGTGTATTTTGTTATTTAGGCTTTCGATGTGACTCTTCCCGTTGAATACTGGAGTTGTTGCCCCCGAGTCTAAATCTGAAGGGGATCCATCTGTATGATGGCGTCGAGGTATAAGATTGATGCAACTCCCTTGCGGGCTCTGCATTCTCGAAATGTCGGACAAGGCTTTGATGGTCTGGGCATCCCAGTTAGTACTGAGTGTTGAATAATGTGCTAGATGGTCGCGGCTTGGGTTGGTGCTCCGAATCGACCGATTGGAATAAGGGAATGTTGGACCTGGGGGTGACGAAGGTTCTGCTTTGGGGGGCGATTGAGGTAGGGATTCTTTAGTCTGTGCTACAGGTTCCATCCTAGCGATATCTAGGGGCGAGATTATTCGTAGTATTTTGATAATGAGCGCTGGATATGATAGAGTTACTTCACAAATAGCACTCTAAAAACATCTGGATAAAATTTTCAGACGCAACGCCTCTATATATCACTAACTATGTATTTTCTCACAAAACGATGCCATGCAGAATACAAATGATAAAACCGGATCATCCAAAAGAAAACATGCCGCACAAATGAGACTCATACGACGAACAACGTGAGCCGTTTTGATACGTCTCAGCAGGTTCTGTGTCAAGACTAACGACGAAGACCATATTCTAGGAGCCTCTAAAGACGTTAGAACAGGGTTGATCTACACTTTATGAATCTCTGTGTTGCCACTACTGCGGCAGTTATCGGGAGTTTCATATGTGTCGGTTCTAAGCGATCCGTTCTATTTGTTCCTTCTAGCGTACGATCATAACTTGTGGATCTTCCTTGTCCCGATCTAATCATAACTCCGCCCCTTCCGCACCGTGGCTAAACACTGCAAGCTCATGGGCCAGACGCAACGTTTGTCGGGAACAAGCTCACGGGAGCTAACAAGGGCTGAAGAACCCAACAGGATTGTATTCTTCAATCGACTACACTTCACCTTCCATCCACATCTCTAATTCGCTGACTCGCCATCTAAGATACGGAAAGTTTAAACTAGCGCCAAAGGTACGGGATCATGATGAGAGTCTAGAAGATCATTGCATCTACTGTACTCCAATCAAAGTGAAGGTAGTTGTCGATGCACCGATGGAATTGCCGGCTAGCCAGGGGTAGTAAGATTGTGTTTTAATGGTGGTCGCCTAGCGGGAGGGCCTTTCCGTAACGGTGAAACAATTACAGAATGTTACAGGAGGTATATATAGAGTGCGTTACAGACCGTTACAGAAGGTATATATAGAGCACGTTACACGTAATCATAAATCAGACTGATTATCTGCAGGAGATCCGAGAGCGACTACGTGGGTGCGACAATTATTTAGGGCTTCTTAGAATATCATGGCTGGATTTGCCTAGTATCGTTACAGGTAGTGTAGAGCGTAACTTATACATCATTACGGGGCGAGTACAACGGATGTAGGCCATAAACAGTATGTCTTAAGTCTATCACCAACATCGAAACATCTTCACCTGCCCCCTTCATAGTCTCCACTTCCGTTTTGCCACTTAAAATCGGCATTGGTTGGGGTGTGCAGGTGGCTAAGGCTGGCTTCTTAGAGGCGCCAAATGAAGCATTGACGTTGTTTTTTATCCTCGGTTGAGGTAGGAGAGATATATTGCCACCAGGAGCTCCATAATGGGGTCGAACCACTATTCCGTTGCTCTTCAAGTTTTGGATTTCGGGACAGGAGGGGCCTTTAAGGCGCCAAATGGTCTATTACGCATCTTCGATTCCCGGATGCAAAAATCGTCCCTCTCATAAATACTGTATAAAGAGATCTAACTGTGGTTTCCTCAACTAAAGTCCTGTCTATTGCTAGTTAAAATACTATCTGCATCATTGCTGACGGTTACTGATGTGCACCTAGTCTCTTTGATGTGATCGGGGGAACTATTTATGAAGCCAACCCCCGTTTGTAGAGCACCGGTGGAGATTTATGGCCAACGTAAGAGATATATGCACATGGATAGAATAGGATAATAAATCTTGGAGAGTTGACTCTATTGATCAAGCAATATGGCAATGGAAGTATCTAGTCAGGTGGAGTCTTGGTGGATATATGGGCTGCGGAATCTCTACCCGAGTTGAAGCTTCGAAGGCATTATTCTCACAATAAAAACGGGGTGCTATGCCCCGCAGGTTTTTGGGCACACAGGAGAGAAGGTAGAGACGACGAGCAATGTCCGGATACAACTCCATCCTTCCTTAAACGGAATTATGCGTCGTTGATTCTATTATTCATCCTGTCGCCTCAATCGCCGAAGACTACTACCTAGTTAAACGTCGGAGGAAACAACAACCAACGGATCTGAATTCTGAGAAGCCCTAAATGCAATTTGAGGAGCCCAGCCTTTCAGAGCGGGGAGGAGAGAGTTATGATTCCGGCACGGACCAACAGCATCCGACCCGCCTTTGGGGGCGGCAAGGCTGTTGGGGGCCGCGGGACCATTGGGGGCGGCCGGTCCATCGCCCCGGTTCAACCGCCGAGGACGGTGAAAAGGCGGTCTCGGTAGCATCGAACACTAAAGCGCTAATGTGCGTGCTGTGGTGGTGTATGTTGCATGTAATTGATGATACTGATAGGAACAGTAGAGTGAGGAGTTGATGGTGGATGGATATAGATTTTTACTTGATTCTCGTACTGGTGCTAAAAGGAGAACTATTACTAAAGCAAACCAATGGTGCATAGCCAACAGTAATAGCCCATATATAATAGAGAAAGCATGTATCGCTGTCAGAGAGCAGGTGCTCCATGTTCCGTCGTTGAGCTTGTAATATTCTTATCATATGCGCCGGAGCTTCCATTTACCCCTGGCTGTCTTCTATAGTAGCTGCATAACCCCAGATTAATAAACGGTCTTACAGTTGACAGTTTTATTGTTTCCGAGTCAATGGTTGGTGGGTTCGAGATTGATCCCAGGAATGTTCTTGCACCGTACTGCGATCCTTCATCCTTCTGCATGCAGGTTTTGTATAATTTGAATTGTAATCCAAGGATATAATTTCCTTGATAGGAACTGATTGTTCTTATCCCAAAATTATCTTCCGGGATTTTGTCCCGAGATTTACAGAGACCATCTCTCTTTTCCTTGTACACTTGAGATCTTTCGACTATAAAGAGCACTCGGCCTCTCGCCTTCATATATCTCTACCCATCAAGAACTCACTCCTCGCCAATAATAGATCATTCTTAACACCCTACCAAACGTTTGTCTTCTCCAAATCATTACAACCATGAAGATCTCCATCATCATCGCGGGCCTCCTTACACTCGCAGCTGCCGCTCCTGCACCAGCTCCTGAAATCAACTTCGTCGTTGACGTTGCTGCCCTTGAGGAAGCGGTCGCATCATCTACCCTCGAAACGGTTGATTTTATTTCCATAATCGAGAAGAAAGACACTGGGGCCATGGATATGTCCAAGCGTGCTAGTTGCTCTGCCTTGCAATTTTGCAGCGGAGGCAAATGCAGACAAATCCAATGCACCCCAATAGGAACAACTACTACCTGTATTACATTTACATTTGGAAACTGTTAAAGGGTTCGTAGCTTTCTTTCCATCTTGTTTATACATGTCGCTAATTTAACTCCTTAGACACATAAAAAGCATGCTGTTGTGGATGGCACGGATGCTTGGGAATGAGATGGCTACAGAGAAGCGTTGAGAACAAGGAAAGGGGGGGTATCGATGAGCTTGCAGACTGGAGGTTTAGTTATTTTCGGTGTTGCAATCTTATGAGTCCTAATCTTTTGAGGCTTATATACCTGGTATTCAACATTACCTAATTAAACAGAGAAGAAGTGGTTTCACTTCCTTCTATATTGCCACACTTTCACATTGCCGAAGACAACTGATGTGAATAACTATTTTACAAGCCATTAGCATCTATTCGCATTACCTTCTTTCAAAATGGATGTAAACGATGGCAAGATTTTGGTGGAAAATGTCTCCCTGTTCCATAAACTATGATTTGTGGTTGCTCGACATAACGGCCGAGGACTTTCAAGGGGTAGAATTTATAGTTGATACAAGATACACTTATTAGATGTGCATGGGAGCCATGCGTTAATTCTCATGTGATTTCACTGTTTATCAAAGTAGTAATCTATCGTATTGCAGCCATCGATATGTGCAGGTCTGTGAGTTGACAGCGTCAGCGCCCACTACATATTTCTAGAACCATACGATAAGCAACTTCGGGCATACATGAATAGATGTTCAAATATTAGTTAAGTACTCCGCATGGGGTTTCCCGGATGGTATCTGTATTATCATCTATGCCGCAACCATGTGCTCATCACTCCATTCGCAGAAGTCTCCTATAATATGAGAGTAAAACCATTGCTTGGTGTGGGTGTATACGAATAATCCATGCTGCAAAGGGGCCGTAGCTTACAAATAGAAACCTGGCAAACACAAAGCAGCGCAGAGATATCAGGCTTTAAAACTCCCACTCTTCGTTCCCCTCCCCGACTGCCTCTTCGCTCGGGCTTCCTCGTTCCGTTTCGATGTTTGGGGTCCCAACCTTGGCACGTAGCTCTTCAGTCTCTATACATCCCTCCTTCACGAATGAACCCAAGGCATGGCCTTCAACCCCATCCACTTCTGCTCCTCCACCCAACCCCTCCAGTTTCTCAGTGCCGTAATCGAGAGCAGAAGCACTTTGCATGCTGTGGCTGCTTACTTCCGGCTCTGGCTCGTGGAACTCGCCTTTCTGTCCATCGGCTGACTCGGCTTCCGTTGGGGAATGAAGGCTTTGCTCTTCCGTGACAGCCACCCCGAGCTGATCAGCTAGCTCCAAAGCGACGTTTTGGGAGCTTCTTTCTCCTGTTGATTCGAAAGCATCTGGCAGTGTTTCAGAGCCCTCCGCATCATCCGAATCCGGGTGCTCCTCCACGGACGAGGCCGCTGTTGGGTTGGTCACCCCTTGCCACGCCAAGACCCGCCCATAGCGTGCCTCTGCGATTTCCTGGCGACGGAGAGCTGGAGACTTGCCAACATTCCAGAAATACCAACAGTTGAATCCGCAGGTTTTGGTGGGAGAGTGAAGGCATTCCTGTATGACGGGCATATTGATGGATATGGAAACGGGGTCGACTGAAGCGGCTGTTGTGGTGGTGCGTGCAGTTTGGTCCCTCGAGCTATTAAGTCCCGAGGGTGAGCTTTGTTTGGCCGGAGATAAGGAGCTCCCGGTATTGGAGATGAACTTGGAGTGAGCTGCTCGATGTGTTTCTTGATGTGATGTGTGGTACTCAGATTTGCCAGGTGAAAGAGAACCTTGTAATATTCAGGCAGAAAACTCCCGCGGGTGTGAGTTTATAGCAAGGCTATTGTTCTGCTGCTACTATTACGGTCTCGGGGCCTTTCCAGCTTGTTTTCGTGATAAAAGTTCCATTCCGTACATATAGAAGGTTCCCAACGACGACGAACGTATGGTATTGCAATCTACCCAGGTTAACACTTCCACCTGGAAAGAAACGGGCGAGGTGTCTTGTGTGTAACTTGTCGCCGCCGTCAGTGGTAATTAGCAAGATAAATTGCCGATTTATCTGTTCTTCTTAAGTAGTCCCATTCATCAAATCCAGACGAAATATAATAATGGCGAATTGCTTCCACGAGTGGCTTTCAACCTAGCAGTGTGCGGCGAATCACCCCCCGAATACTATTCGGCGATCCGCCGAATCATTCATATTTTTGAGGTATTCGCCGAATCATGACTCGAATCTGATTCGAGTCATGATTCGAATCTTTGAGGCTGAAATAGAGT